>NC_056743.1:1334955899-1335100899 GCF_019279795.1 Protopterus annectens
CAAAGTCTTGGTTCCTGCGTCGGTCGCTGTCCCTTCTTCCATGACGTCAGGTCGTAAGGGGTATAAAACATGCAGCCGATGCCATTACATCAGTTTTCTTGCCCCAGATGTCAGGTGTCCCCTAAATGGGAAAGCAATTAAATCTATAAATATACAAGGTTATATCTCCAACATAAAAGCAAATGCACCAAAAAGCATTTGAAGACAGCAAAGGAAAGTAGAGGTATATCCAAAAAAAAGAAGGGGGCTGAAGGGAGGATAACCAGGACTGCAACAGTGAATACACTCGAAAATCTACATTTATGGTTAAGTGTACACAACTGTACTATGTTCTTTGTGTTTCACTGTTGCAGTCATCACTTTTGGGTAGATTCCCAAAGCTAAGGATGGGAGGAGGAATTTAAATAGAATTAGGACCAGCTAAAAGGCCCTGCAAGACTGCAGTGGCAAAGCCAGCTCTGGATTTAGAGAAAATTGGCAGATGGTAATGCTTGGTGAAAGTATGTACAGAACTCCGGGTAGCAGCTTCTAGAATGTCCCTGGTAGGGACACCTCTGAGAAAGGCTGTAGAGGTAGATGCAGCCCTGGTAGAGTGGGGTCTGATCCCCTGTGGGATAGGTTTACCATGGTGTTTGTAGCAGAAATTAATGCAATGGCCTATCCATTTGGAAATGTTTTGCTTTGAAATAGCCTTCCCCTCTGCCCCTGCAGCAAATGCCACCAGAAGTTGATCAGATTTCCTTTGAGGTTTAGTTCTGTCCAAGTAGAATCTAGGTTGTCTGTGCATGTCTAAGGAGTGCAGAATCCATTCCCCTTTGTTCTGTGGATTAGGAAAAATGGTTGGCAAATGTATGGACTGATTAAGGGCCCCACTCGATACCACCTTGGGCAAGAAGGAGGGATTGGTCCTGAGGGACACCCTGTCCGCATGAAAGATGATGAAAGGCTCCACTGCCATGAGGGCCTGTAATTCAGATACCCTTCTTGCTGAATGGATTGCTAAAAGGAAAGCTGTTTTCCAAGAAAGGAATTTTAAGTCCGCAGTGGCAGCTGGCTCGAAAGGAGGAAGGGTGAGTTTTCCAATAAAAAATTGAGGTTCCAGGCCGGAATTGGAGCTCTCCTGGGCAGTCATAGATTTTTGGCCCCTCTGAGGAACTGCTTAAGTAGTGGATGAGAGAAGAGGGGTGGGGTTCTGTATTATAATGAGCTGAGATGGCTGAGGTGTGAATTTTGATGGAGGAGAAAGACAGGCCCTTATGAAGAATCTCCATTAAGTATTGTAAAATCTGAGGTAAATTGGGCACTGTTGTGCTCATCCCTTGAGGTTAGTTCCAGGCACAGAATCTTTTCCATTTTTTAGCGTAAGACTTTCTGGTACTAGGCCTCCTTGCCTCTAAAATGATATCCATCACTGGTTTACTGAGGGATAGTAAAGGAGAAATTATGTAATTAGCCAGGCTGCTAGATTCAGTGTTTGAATTTGAGGGTGCAGAATTTGGTTCTCCTGCTGAGACAATAGAGTAGGAGTCTGAGGCAGGTGCCATGGGGCCCACAGTGACGCACTGCACAGGAGGGGGTACCAGTGTTGGCGTGGCCAGTCTGGTGCAATCAAAATCGTCCTTGGTTTGTCTTGTTTGATCTTTAGTAGTACTTTGGAGAGCAGAGGCAGAGGAGGAAAGGCATAAACTGATAGGTTTTTCCAGCTGAAGGACAGAGCATCCACTTTGTAAACTTGTTTGTGGGGAATCCTTGTACAGAATTTGTCCAACTGATAGTTTTGCAGGGAGGCAAACAAGTCTATATCTGGGCTCACCCATTTGCTTGCCAACATGTTGAAAATCTTTGGTTCTAGTTTCCACTCGTGTGGGTCCATGAGGTTTCTGCTTAGTTCGTCTGCCAGTGTATTTAGTTGTCCTGGCAGGAATTGAGCTTGTAAATGTACTTGATAGCTCAGGGCTGTGTTCCACAATGCCATGGCTAGTCTGTAGAGGGGGTAAGAATGTGTACCCCCCTGCTTGTTTATGTACCACATAACAGTGGTGTTGTCTCTCTTTATCATTAATTGTCCTGGAAGAATGTGGTCCTTCAAGGCTGTCAGAGCATTCTGCACTGCTAACATTTCTTTTTGACTGATATGCAGGTGCATTTGACTTGGCTTCCATTTGCCCTGAATGCACTTCCCTACCAGGTGGGCCCCCCATGCATAGTCTGATGCATCTGTTGTTAAGATTTGGGTGGCAGAGGGTAGTGTGAATGGCAGTCCCCTGTTTTGGTGGCAGGCCTCTGCCCACCAAAAGAACTCTAGGCGTAGGCAAGGTATGATAGGAATCATTACTTCTAGATCCTGTGAATGTTGACACCATAGGCTTTTGAGATACCATTGCAGTTTCCTCACATGCAGTCTTGCATATGGAATTAGAAGAATGCAGGAGACCATGAACCCCAAGGCTTGCTGTACTTGCCTTGCAGATAGCTGGGTTTTTGTGGCCACTTGTTTGAAGTAGGTTGTCAAATGAATCTGTTTCTCTGGCGTGAGGAAAGCCATCTGGGAAGTTGTATTCAAGCTTGCTCCCAGGAATATAATTTGTTGACAGGGTACCAGGTGTGATTTCTTTTAATTTATGGTGTACCCCAGACAAGTCAGTACCCTTTGAACAAAGGCCAGATGATTCAAAAGTATGTCCTGGCTTTCTGCCTGAATTAGACAATCATCCAGATATGGGTATATTTGAATATTTCATTGCCTGCAGAATGCAATGACTGGAGCTAGGCACTTTGTGAATACCCTGGGCACAGTAGATAAGCCAAAGGGCAGTGCAGAGAATGGACAATGCATGTAGCCTGCTTTGAAGTGTAGGTATCTTCTACAAGACTCCCTGATAGGGATGTGCAGGTATGCTTCTTTTAAATCTAGTTTTACCAACCATGCATCTTTGCCTAGCATAGGAAGCAGCTGATGAAGAGTCAGCATCTTGAAATTTGAAATCACCAGAAAGGTATTTAGAGTAGAAAGGTCCAGGATAGGACACCATGTATTGCCTTTTCTGGGTACTAGGAAAAGTGTCAGGTAGAACCCTTGTCTCTTTTCCTCTTCTGGTACCAAGTGAATAGCCCTCATGCTTAAGAGAGACAGTACTTGATTTTGGGCCTTTGCCCACTGATATGGGGGTAGATCTGGCCCCTCGCTTGGTGTTGGTAAGGTGTGGAAGTGAAATCTGTATCCTTGGGACACTATATTTAAAAACCCATTTGCCCTGGGTAATGAGTTCCCAGTTTTTGGCCTGCAGACCAATCTTTCTGCCTAAAGGAGCATTCAGTTGGGAAGTGCTTGGAAGTTTTAGAAGCAAGTCATTGAGACTGTTTTCCACAGGGGGAGTCTTACTACTCCCTTATTTGGGTGTGGAACCCCCCACTGTTTAGTCTTGTGTGTCCCCTGGGACTGAAACCTGGGGTTTCTGCTATGTCTGGGTTTGGCTTGAGAAGACCTTGAAGAGGCTGGAAAGGACCAATTCTTAGAGGGCCAGTGCCTACTAAATCTAGGAGGCTGCACTTGTAAGAAATCTTTAACAGTATGCATAGATTTGCCTTTATCTTCCATCTTTTTAAGGCGGTCCTGACTTAAGGGAGCATCCAGCAATTTAGCTTTAACATGATCAGTAAAGATTTTTCCTTAAGCCAAGCATGCCTTCTGAGCACAGAACCAGTAACAGCAGCCCTGCAAGAGGCCTCTAAAGAATCAAATCCACATTGCAAAGTATGTTTTCCAACCTGTTCAGCAGAATGCATTAAATCCTGTAATTCTTTATTTTCCGGACAGTCAGGAATCAACATCTTTTTCTGTTTAAACAATCCAATAACATGTTGTTGATACTTTAACATATGAAACTGGCAGTTTAAAGCCCTAATGGCAAAGGTTTCAGAAGTGTAAACCTTCTTGCCCCATCTACCCAGCGCCCTGAAGTCTCTATCAGAAGGGGTAGGATTTTTAGCAGTAGAAGCCTTAATGCCCTTGGGTCCCTGTGAAATAGTCTCTGGATCTGCAATAGGATTTCTAAAAAGGAACTTGTGTGAATCAGGAACCCTGTAATACCTGTTTTCTGGGAGCAGGAGGCAAAGAATCAGGGGCCAAACTAGATCCCAAAAAGGCATAATCAACAATGTCTAGTACAGGAGGAATAGCTAAAGGCCTATGCTGAGGCAGGAGTAAGAAATTCCTAAGCCTCTTTTTTGAATCAGAAAAATCCTGGCTTTCCCAGTAGAAATGCTCCCTCTGAGTATGTAAGGTTTCACCAAAAGAAAAATCCTCTGGAGGGGAAGCAGAGGGAATAGAGTCCTCTGCATCAGAATCCTCATAAGTAGATAAGGGTAAATCCAGATCATCAGAAGAATCAGAAAAATCAGAATCCAAATCAGAAGATTCATAAACAACTTCAGTCCTAGGTCTCTTAGAAGGGGGAGGCTGGCTTCCCCTGATTAAAGTTATAAGATCTTCAGCCATTCTTATCATTTGTTTTTTAGGCATAGAGGTCTGAGCATGTGGCCTGGGTGTCAGTTTTTTAGGCATGGTTCGAGATTTAGGCTAAAAGAAGAAGGAGGCATCGGTTTAATATGCAAGTCTGTAGGCCTGAATACACCCTCAGAAGCTGGCGCTGCACAGCGGCTTCAGACCCATCCAAGGTAGAGACATCCGCAGGTTCCATAGTTGAAGCATCTTGTAACATACCCGACTCCGAATGGGTCTCAGTAGAGGCCTGTGAATCAGAAGTAGCGGGTATCAGGGGCTGCGAAAGTGCCTCACTGAGTACTGGCAAACTGGCGACTGGCTTAGGAGAAGCATCGTCGGCAATTTTGGACCTCGGCGACCTGTCTCTGTCTTTATCCTTGTGTTTTTTTGGAATCCCGGTAGTCGGATGGCTAACCGATGAAATTTCTGGATAATTAAACCGAGAACTGAAATATTTAGAGGCGAAAATATATCGACTACGGATACTGCGCTGATTACATAGAGCACAAAACTGACAGCACGGTACATCGTGGTCAGGGCCTAGGCAAGGAATACAGTACGAATGAAAATCTTTATGAGGTATTTGCTTTCCACAAGTAATGCAATTATTAACTTTTACTGACATCGGTAAGGAGCAAGAAAAAGTTTCCCCAATGGGGTACTTAGCTTTAGTTGAAGACTTTGGTTCTGAAACTCGAAAACAAAGATTTCAGGAGTCGGCCGACCGCCACTTGCGAACTGCTTCTGCTTCGGGCTCTGCACGGTAAGAAAGACTGGTGTAATGGCATCGGCTGCATGTTTCATACTCCTGACGACTTGACGTCATGGAAGAAGGGACAGCAACTGAGGCAGGACCCAAGACTTTGTTAATCAGGCCGACTGAGGGCTACTGCAAGCAGATAACCCAAAAGTGATGACTGCAACAGTGAAACACGAAGAACATCTGTAGATTCATTTAAGAACCTGAGTATATGGGTAGATAGAGCTTTAAGTTTTTCTAATCATATCAACCAATTGGTTAATGATAATTATAGAACTAAAGAGATTTATAAACTCTAGGAAATCAGAAATAATGAAGTCATTGTTTGTTAGTTACATTAAACCCAAACTTGAGTATGGAATAGCGATACAGAAACCTTATTAGGAAACAAGCATGAGTAAAACTGAAAAGATTACAGCAGAAATATACAAAGGGCATCCATGGATGTGAAAAGTTAAGTTATTATGAAAGACTAAAATATCTGAATTTGTACAGTGTCTCATACAGATACTTAACAGGAGACCTTATTCAGGTATATATGGCATTTCAAGTCAATTACCTCTGGGAATGTTTGAGGTTATCAAAACGTAGTAGAGAGTCATCAGACAACTTATGTAGAAAATTATATATGAATAAGAAGTGTACTAATTGGTTCTCAGAGATAGCAGCTGATGAATGGAACAGACCACCAAATTACATTACAGCAAACGCTTTTATAGCAGCCTGAACACTTATTATGGGAACAACTGTTTTAGCATATTGGCAGGCTAGAAGGGCGTTAATGCCCATGCTTGCAATATTTGTATGTATGTATGCATGTATGTATTTCTGTTCTTATTAATAACTAAATTGCAAAAATGGTTTATTGATCTTTGGAAATGCTCACAAATATCATAAGAGGAAAAACAAAATACTTAAGTAGCATGATAATTCTATGAAAATGTTTGTAAAGTTGTTATAATAGCTGACTTCTTCAACTTATCTAAAAGAGACAGAAGCAAATCTGCATCAAGACAAAAATGGAACAGAAGTGACAGGTCAGTGAGAATTTATACAGCAGGTACAGGAAGTGAAATGAAAAGAAGGGTACTAGACAGTACTGGGCATGTCAAGAGGAACGTGGTGGTAGAAGTGTGGGCTCCTCAACAGCAGTGGCTCTGTAGGTTGCACACTCTCCTCTGATGTCCAGAAGAAGGCTGCATGTTCTGGTCTCACAACAGATGCTCAGCTTCATATTCCGAATACTAACACTTCTGCACTCCAGCATCAGGGTGTGCTGCACTGTTGAGGTGATATCCTTCAGAAGGGATGTTAAATCAAGCACACCTGAGATGATGGCAGTTTACATAAATGTTTAAAGATTCCATGACTCTTACAGGAAAGAAGAGCAGAGCAATTTCCCTAGTGTGAACATCTCCTCTAGTGGAACTACTCCAGTCAACAAAAGAATTTAGAACATAAATAACAAATAAATAAATAAATACTGTGAGAGAACAGTGGAGATAATGTGGCAGGAAATTTGGGGACTGGGGGAAGTCCACGGATATTAATGATGCACCAGAAAACATAATGGAATAAGGAAATGTACAACAAGAAGGCACTTACCAGCCGATAAAGCAAGTGTCACTACAAACAGTCCAAGTTATGTAAAAATTTGTGACACAAGCATCACGATGTTATATAGAAAAGGCTTAATTTATTACAATGCGCTAGTAGACAATACTTTCACGTCTCAAGGCTTCTTCTGGCAGAAAACTGCATACAGATTCAAACATGGTTTAAATAGAGTTAATTAACATCATGTGACTTCCATTAAATACAAATAAAGATATATGTCATATAAAAAAGCATAAACATATAAACTCAGTACTAATATAAAAACATATAAAAAAAGTAATCACAATTTATTACTGTCCTTCAGAAGTGGTTTTAAACTAAAATAATCATTCAGTCCTGGGTATTGATACGCTTTAAAACATAAAATCCACTGTTGCAGTCATTACACTTGGGTTATCCTGTTGGCAGGCTACCCGCAGTCGGCCTGAATTCCAAAGTCCTGGTCTGGCGTCGGTTGCTGTCACCTCTTCCTTGACGTCAGTGAGCCAGGGGTATAAAAGATGCAGCCGACACCATTTTCTTCAGTTTTTCTTGCCCCAGATGTCAGGTGCCCCCAAAAGGGTAGGCTAAAAAAACATTGCTTATAAAAGCATGCACTAAAATAAACAATACCTTCATCTATAAGCAAATACACCACATAGGTTGTATAGAATAGAGAAGTACAGATAAGTCCCAGCAAAGAAAGGGGGATGGTGGGTGGGTAACCTGGACTGCAACAGTGAATACACTCTAACATCTACATTTATGGTAGGTACACAACTGTACTATGTTCATCATGTTTCACTGTTGCAGTCATTACACTTGGGTTGAATCCCAAAGCTGAGGTTGGGCGTCTGGGTCTAAATAGAATTAGGAGTGGCTATAAGGCGCTGCAGAACTGCAGTGGCAAAGCCTGCGCTGGATTTAGAGTAAAGAGGTAAGTAGTAGAGCTTAGTAAAAGTGTGCACTGAAGTCCAAGTTGCAGCCTCCAAAATATCCTTGGTTTGTACTCCTCTGAGGAAGGCTGCTGCCCTGGCAGAATGTGGTCTAATGCCCTTAGGCACTGATTTGCCATGTTGTGAATAGCAGACAGGAATGCAGTGTCCTATCCATTTTGAAATAGACTGCTTTGAGATAGCCTTTCCTTGTGATCCTGCAGCATATGCCACTAAAAGTTGCTCAGTCTTTCTGAAAGCTTTAGTTTTGTCCAAGTAGAAGCGTAGCTGTCTGTGTATGTCCAAACAATGCAGAAGTCTTTCCCCTTTATTCTGTGGGTTTGGGTAAAAAGTAGGCAAATAAATGGTTTGGTTAAGAGCCACACTGGACACTACCTTAGGCATAAATGTTGGGTTTGTCCTTAGGGAAACCCTGTCCGGATGGAAGATAATAAAAGGTTCCACAGCCATTAATGCCTGTAACTCTAAGACTCTTCTTGCTGAAGTTATTGCTAGGAGCAGAGCTGTTTTCCATGATAAGAATTTTATGTCAGCTGTATTGGCTGGCTCAAAAGGAGGCAGTGTTAGATTTTCCAAGACAAAATTGACGTCATGCAGGTATTGGTGCTCTCCTTGGAGGTCTTATGTTTTTGGACCCCCTGAGGTACTGCCTAAGCAATGGATGTGAAAAAATAGGTGGGTCCGTATTGTAATGAGCTGAAATGGCAGAGGCATGGATCTTAATTGATGAGAAGGATAGGCCTTTGTCCAGCATCTCAGTTAGATATTGTAAAATCTGAGGGATATTTGGAACGAGCGTGTCAATTCCTTGTACCTGGTTCCAAGCACAGAATCTCTTCCATTTTTCTGCATAAATTTTCTGGTGCTGGGCCTAAATAAACAGCTTCTGCAAGGCTTGAACTCATGACCCTGTACACTACAGTCACAGTACTTAACCACTAAGCCAACACAACAGCATAGATTTAGCTTTATCCTCCATTTTCTTCAACACTTCTTCTGCCTTAACACCAAACAAAGTATCATGCTGTAATGGAGCATCCAATAATTTTGCTTTAACATGATCAGGCAGAGTCTGTTCCTTTAACCAAGCATGCCTTCTAATAACAGAACCTGTTACAGCGGCCCTGCAAGAGGCCTCCAGTGAATCATAACTACATTGCAAAGTATGCTTTCCCACTTGTTCAGTTGCATGCAATAAATCCTGCATTTCCTTGTTCTCAGAACACTCAGAATTTGTCAACATTTTCTGTTTTAGCAGAGACATTAAGTATTGCTGATATTTAAGCATATGAAACTGACAATTTAAAGCCCTTACAGCCAAGGTAGCAGAAGTGTAAACTTTTTTCCCCCATCTGTCCAGTGCCCTTGAATCTCCATCTGAGGGGACAGGGT
This sequence comes from Protopterus annectens, assembly GCF_019279795.1. Taxonomy (NCBI): domain Eukaryota; kingdom Metazoa; phylum Chordata; order Ceratodontiformes; family Protopteridae; genus Protopterus; species Protopterus annectens. The sequence goes on from NC_056743.1 coordinate 1,334,965,108, forward strand.
TTTTTGCAGTAGCGGCCTTGACCCCTTTGGGACCCCAAGAAATAGTTTCTGGGTCAGCAGCAGGCTTTTTATATAGAAATTTATGAGAGTCTGGAACCCTGTAGTATCTGTCTGGCTTAACAGGTGCAGGAGGTAAAGAGTCGGGAGATAGGCCGGACTCTGAAAAAAAACATCATCTACAATGTCTAGAACAGGTGGAATAGCAAGAGGTCTGTGCTGAGGTAGTAAAAGAAAGTCTCTGAGCCTTTTCTTAGATTCTGAGTAATCTTGGCTCTCCCAGTGGAAATGCTCCCTCATGGTATGCAGGGTTTCCCCAAAGAAGTAATGCTCAGGAGGAGAAGCTGAAGGAATAGATTCTTCAGCATCAGAATCTTCATAGGGAGGAAAAGAGAATCCCTGTTCTGAAGAGGAGTCAGAGGAAATGGTAACATGATCAGAGGAATCATATTCAGTGTCTTGCCTAGGCCTCTTATCAAGAGTGGGATGGGAACCTGATCAAAGTAATTAGGTCTTCGGCCATTTTGAGCATCTGTTTCTTAGGCATGGAAGTCTGTCCTGGAGAATGCTGTACTTGTTTCCTTGTCTTTAAAACTGTTTTAGTCTTTGTCTTGGATGCTGAAGTTGGCTTGATATAAAACTGTGTAGGTCTGAAAACACCCTCAGAAGCTGATGCCTGCTCAGCGGCTCCGGACCCATCTGAGGGATTAGTTTCCGAAGGCCCAATACCTTGAGTATCCAAAGGCCTAGTTGTCTCCACGTGGGAGTCGGAGGTGGCCTGTGGGTCTGCGGTAGCGGGTGTCAGGGGCTGCGAAAGCGCCTCACTGAGAACCAGTGACTGGCCTAGAAGAGGCTTCGTCGTCAGTTTTGGACCTCGGATGCCTGTCCTTTTCTTTTTCCTTGCGCTTTTTATGAACTCCGATCGTCGGCTGTTCCGACGGCATTATATAGTTAAACCTTCGGCCAAAGTAATGAAAAGCAAAATCGTACCGACGCTTAATAGTGCATTGGTTAAATCTAGCACAAAACCAACAAATAGCAACATCGTGGTCAGGGCATAGGCAAGGAATACAGTAAGAATGAAAATCCTTATGAGGTATTTGCTTCCCACAAGAAATACAATTGTTAACTTTTTCTGACATTAGTCTGCAGCAAGAAAAAAGTTTCCCCAGTGGGGTACTTAGCTTTATTGAGGACTTTGGATCTGAAATTTAATTTAAAAAATTTCAGGAGTTGGCCGACTGGCACTTGCAAACTGCTTTTGCTTCGGGCACCGCGTGGCAAGAAAGACTGAAGAAAATGGCATCTGCTGCATCTTTTATACCCCTGGCGCACTGACGTCAGGGAAGAGGCGACAGCAACCGACGCCAGACCAGGACTTTGGAATTCAGGCCGACTGCGGGTAGCCTGCCAGCAGGATAACCCAAGTGTAATGACTGCAACAGTGAAACACGATGAACATCTGAACACATCTGTCTGTGGAAGGCAACAAAGTAGAAGTGGGAACAGGGGATGACATACAGTCAAAAAATGTTATGCACTGTCTGGTGGCTTCAGTCAAAAGGCTAAAGTAAAAGTTTAGTACAGATAAATGTGAGATGATGTATTCATGATGCAAAAACCCAGTCTTTGGATATGCATTAAGACAGGGATTAAACTCAGTAAGTGACCAAGAAAAGGATCAAGGGGTTACCACTACAGAAAACATCAAGAACAAAGTGAGAAAGCAGTGGCAAATGCTAGCTGAATGCTGGAGTGAATAAATAGGGAGACAGAATCAAATGAATCCAGGGTGATACTGCACTAGTAAAAATACAGATGTAGTGAAGTATCTAATTCTGATGACAACTCGAGAAGAGAGTTATTAAACTATCTAACCAGTTTTATGTTATTTTATTTATATTTGTTTACTGGAGGAGTGCACAGATCAGTACTGACCAATTTCAGCCTCAATCTAGGTGAAATGCAAAGTATTTCACAAAAAAATTTAAAAATTTAAGCAAAAAAGTAGTTTAGACTCTGTGTGTGTGTGTGTGTGTGTGTGTGTGTGTGTGTGTGTGTGTGTATACATATATATATATATATATATATATATATAATACACACACACACACACACATATATATATATATATATATATATATATATATATATATACATACATACATACATACACTATAGGAAACAAGCACAGTGCGATGTACAATCACGTGGAGTGTAATGCACAACATATACAAAGGAAGCTCACCACAATGTTAGAGGGATGGAAATGAAAACATATGAGGAGAGGCTAAGCATACTCTGGACATTTTCTGGTGACAGTACAAGGAAAAGAGACATGCTACAAGTACATAGAACTGTAAGGACAGCATGTGAAGGAAATCAATAAAAGGAAAGAACTGCTTCCAAATGAAAAAGACACAAAATGTGAACAGAGTTCCCCGATAGCCGTACATAAAAATCCAGAAGAAGAAGAAAGGGAGAGGCAGCTGTCAGCTGTTATCTGCTACAACCAGGCAGACTGTACACTACTAGTCCATTCTGACTGTACTGTGCACTTGTGTCAGATGTCTAGGGACTTACAAAATTTGTTAAGATGAGAGGCGTCAGTGGGATTAAGTGGCAGGTTACTTATCAATACTAGCTCCAATGCATCCAGTTCTCTGCATACAACTTAAAACAGAACCAAAAATAAATTATAAACTATTTGAAGAATAGGTCCTTTAGGCGACCTACACACCCCTTTAAGGTTTACTTCCTCTCCTCTTTTGCCCTAAACTTCCAGTCATTCATCCCCTTTACATACTTGCCTTCATCCAGTTTGAAGTGTTGGAACATCTCCCAGGAAGGAATGGGTGTTAAGGCAGGAATTAGTGCTGGAAGAAATGACAGTCTTCCTTACCCTGTTAGGGAACATATGCTCGCACAGGCAAATGGACACAAACACCAATAAATAATTAAGTATCACCAGTCAATACACCGGCATGTCTCTGGAATGGGTCTAGTTCTAAATCCTGAAATCCCACAAGACCAAACGTTATTTTCACGAGATCAAAACAATGAATGGTTGAAATCTTGAATGGCCGATTTTTCACAGGGCACATAAACAATTGCCCAAAACTTCACTAAACCACAACAGACTATGTAAAACCCACCTAGGTGAGGGGGGCTGCACCAACTCCATGATTGCACTACAATGGGGAAAAGGGCATATTTCCCCACACTGGGCAAGTGTTTACTTGCCCTGTGAAAAATCGACCATTCCAGATTTCAATCGTTTGTTATTTTCATCTCACGAAAATAACACTCAGTCTGTAGGATTTCAGGATTTAGAAATACACCCCCTCTAGAATATGGAAGGAACCCAGGAAATCATGCAAGCATAACGGAGCATTCAAAGTATACAAAGAAGACAGCCATGGTGAGACTCAAATGAGGTCCAAGTACCGAAAAATAGTACTGATAACCACAGTACTTACTCTTTCCTTGTACTTACACCTAAAGTGCTCCACTGCATTTGAAAAGGCATATACTTACTCTTAGGTCACAGTTAAGCTCTAGCTGAAACTATTAAGGGATATAGGGATAATACTTCATTGCTCCCAAATAAAAGTGTGACAATGCAGCTCACATGCACAGAAGCGGCACACCACTGCTGTATGTCAAAAACTTTGAATTCAGACTATACAACTTTGTTTTTCCTTCATTAATATTTCTGATTTAAATGGGTTGATTTCAGTTTTTCTACAAGCATAAGAAGAGCTCTTTATAAACATGGAAGATGTTAGATGAAATGAAGAATGTGGCTGTGCAGCATTTAACAGAGGATGGATTAAAACTAAAATAATTAAATGGGGGCCATGCTGCTTACTAAGTCGTGGAGCGACTTGAATTACTCCATATCCGTATCTTCAGTTACTATGTGAGAGGGTGCATAGACAACAAAGGAAAGAAAGAAAAATGAAAACAACTAAATCATAATGAAATATTAAATCTCGAGATTTGGCTACAGATGGCAGCTAAATTCTTAAGCAAACAATGGTACAGGTATTAAGCAGTTTTGTTTTCGTATACACCAAGATCCTTGATAAACTTTGCACATACCACGATCCTTGATAGACTAATACATCCAACAAAACCCAAAGAAGACTCCTGACTCTTAGGGTCTTTTTTAAGTGGAGAAGAAACTGTTTTCAAACTTAAGTCAAAGTATGGTCTCATATGAAAGAAAGAAGCAAGGGCATCAATAATGACAAACGCTACTAAACACCTAGTAAAGGGAACACTGCTGGCAACTACAAATAGTTCTTTAGCTGATCTCCCTAAACTGCTAGTTAATAAACATCCTTGAAGGCAAGAGCTGAAGCTTACCAACACTCAAAAAGGTTGGCTGAATGGTACTTACTACACAACAAAAAGTGCAGCTTTACTGGGAGTTGATTATTACGTAGCATTGTAGTTCTGTGTCTGTCATACCCCTTCCATCATTTGCGTTTCTTTTCCACAGCATGCATTCCAAGTTCAAAAAATGTTTCCTCACTCCATCCCTTCATCCACTTGTCAAGTTTGTAAAAGTGGGTGTTCAAAATTTAACTACTGACTCTCCCTCATTTTCTGCCTGCCTTTCATCCACCTTTTCTGTCAACTCGATCTAATTCTTCCTTCTTAGCGACTCCCATAACTGTTATCTTTCAGACACTCGGCTTGACTTCTCCATCTACTGTCTACATGATGACCTACTTAGCACGGTTTGAGTTTGCAAACCTCTTTTAATGAGCTCAAATACATCATCAATCTGTGGGATGTCATTCATGGTTGCTCTGGAGTGTGGAGCACACATGCCTAAAGTAACCCTAATGAATATTTATTTATTTTTATTTATTTATTATTTATTTATTTAAATTTGTTGACCGGGAGTGTCCGACTGGACGTGGGTCCATTTTCAGCGGAGGCCCGGGGAGAAAAGCTCCACAGTAAAATAAACAGACAGTAGTTACATTGGATTACATAGCGATTAACAATTTAACATAGAAATTACTTACAACATATTTACAGATGAAGAACATAGTACATCAGTAGACAATTAGAATCTTTATCTGTGAAGTACATAACAGGCATTAACAAATGTAACAATGAGAAGTTCCTGCTGTATAATAAGTACTAGGCTTATGAGCATCTGAGCTTGCTATCATCAAGGTAGTTAGTGGAGGTGAAAGAAAGGTAGTAGTTGGATGGGGTGGATGATATTAGAGTGGGAGTTGCAAGGGCATAGCTAGCATGTTTTTAGGTGCGCTTTTAATAAAGTTTTGAAGTTGGTGCATGATGGTATGGAGGTAATTGTGGGTGGGAGTGAGTTCCATAATTTGGCTATGGCGCAAGAGAATAGTGCTTCACCAGCAGAGTTATTGGCTTTAGTGATCTGCAAGTGATTTTTGTTGCTGGATCTTAGTGGTCTGGTGGTGAGATAGGGTTGGAGTAGATTCTGGAGGGATGGGACATTTAGTGGATGGTTTACTAGTTTGTGGGTGAGTGAGAGTTGATACCACTGAAGGAGGTGAGGGAGTTCAAGCCATCCCAGTTCAGCAAGTGAGAGACAGTGGTGACTACGGTAGGATGCCCCTCTTGCAATTTGGCGATTTTGTTGTAGCAGGTCTCTAGCTTGTTTAGATCACATTGCCTTAGGTTGGTATATACTGGAGAGGCATAAAGTAGGGTGGAGATAAGGTGGGAATTTGCTATTGAAATCTTTGCTGCTTTGGTGAGAAATTGTTTATTTCTATATAATGCTCCTAGTTTTTGTGGACTTTTTATGGTCATGGATATGTGAATGTCAAATTTTAGTTTATTGTCTATTTCCACTCCTAGCAATTTGGTGTGTTCAGTTGGGTATATAGTGGTGTTGTCTTTTGCTGTGATGTTAAAGTGAGAGTTGTTTTGAGTATGTTTGGTGGGTTGGAAGATGAGTAGTTTAGTTTTGTTTGGGTTGAGTATTAATTGGGCATTGGATAACCATGTTTCAACAGAGGAAAAGGCTTCCTGTGTGACTTTTTGCAGTTTGGGTAGGGACTGGGCTGAGCAGATGATGGTTGAGTCATCTGCGTATTGGATGAGTGTGCCATGTTTGGTGGCAGAGGCTAGATTATTGGTGTAAACAGAGAAAAGTAGGGGTCCAAGGATGGATCCTTGGGGAACCCCTATGGAAACAGGTAGTTGGGGAGATATGTCATTCTGCCATACAGCGGATTGTTGGCGGTCAGACAGGTAACTCTGAAACCAGTTGGTGACTGATTGTGAGAAGGATAGGTTATTGAGGACAGAGATAAGTTGTTTGTGTGGGACCATGTCAAATGCTTTAGATAGGTCTAGGAAAGTAGCAGAGGAGAGATAGCCATTGTTTTATGCTGAAGGATAGTGTTAGTAAAGGAGAGTAAGGCAGTGGTGGTGCTATGGTTTGGTCGGAAACCATGCTGAGTACTGGAAAGGAGGTTGTTAGTAAGGAGGTAGTGTGAGACCTGAGAGTGTATGCATCTCTCTAGTATTTTGGAGAGTGGAGAGAGAATAGCTATGGGACGGTAATTGGTTAGTTCTGCAGAGGGTCCGCCTTTGTGGAGGGGAATTATATGTGAGACTTTCCACAATGTGGGAACGTAACTTTCTGACAGAGATCGGTTAATCAAGATGGATACTGGGTAGGCCAGAGCATCAGCTGCGATTTGTAGGTATTAACTTGGGAGGTTGTCTGCTGCTAATTTGGTGGGTTTAAGTTTAGTTAAGAGTTTATTTATGTTGGAGGTAGGTACAGGAGAAAAGAGAAGGCAGTGGGAGATTACTAGTTGAAGGTGTGGGTTGGAGGGAGGGGGTTGTGTTGTTTAGCTAGTGATAGTATGGTTTGGGTGAAGTGTGTGTTGAATGAGGTAGCAATATTTTCTGAGGAGTGAGGGATGTTAGGAGGAGGGGTACTGACTTTACCTGGGTGGAGGATGGAGTTTATGGAGGACCAGAATTGTTTGGGGCTGTGTTGTGAGGAGTCTAGGGCAGACTGGTAGTATTGGAATTTGTCTCATTTTATTAGCTTTTTGACTCTATTGCGTAGTTCTAGGAATTTCTGTCTAGCTGCTGGGGTTTTGGTTTTGCGCCAGTGCTCCCAGGCTTTATCCCTGTTTTTCATTTCTGACTTAGTGGTTTTCTGTAGCCATGGGGAGGGTTGTGCTTTGGTTCTGGAAAATCTTATGGGGGCATGGTAATTAAGGATGTTCAGGAAGGTAGTATTAAAAAATTCCACTGCGTCATCTAGACTGAGGTACTTTAGAGCATGCCAGTTACATTCTTTGAGGGATGAGATGAATGTGAGTGGGTTAAAGTTTATTTTTACGATTTGACGATAGATGACAGGTTTAGCTTGGTACAGGTATTTTTGAGTAGGAATGTTGGGGAGTGATCACTGAGGCTATCTGATAAGCAGCCTGTTATATATGACTGGGGGTTCTTACTGACTAGTATCCAATCCAGGGTAGTGTGCTTGCTGGAGTTTTTATTTATCCTTGTTGGTGACTGGACTAGTTGGGTGAAGCCATGAAGGTGTACATGATGGGTTGGATTGTTGCCAGAACAGGATTGCCAGTCAATATTGAAATCACCTAAGATGATAGTTTCTTGGGGAGATGGTGGGTAGACCAGCTGAGGAGGTTTTCTAGTGGAGGGATGTTTTGGCCAGGTGGGAAGTAGCATCCAATTATGTTGATGGTTTTGTTTTGGTTAATTTTGAGGTTGGTATATATTATTTCTTCATTGCCTATTTGTGGAGCTGATGATTTTAAGATCTGGATGTTTAGATGCTGTTTAAATATTATAGCTACACCACCTCCTTTTTTGTTTAGCCGGTCTACTCTTAGTATGCCGTAACCTGGAGGGAGTATTTGCTCACTGGTAATGTGAGGTTTTAGCCAGGTTTCTGTCAGGATGACTATATCTGGGGAGTATAAGTCTATGGTGGCATGGAGTTCATGGACTTTGTTGGATATACTTCTAATATTTAGGCTTAGTAGAAGGAAGTCACTTGGCTTTCTATTGGCTGTAATATGGGAGAAGTTGTGGTTTCTAGTCATTATGAGGATTGAGGTTGGAGATGGTAGGGCCAGGGTTGGGGTGGATGTCTCCACTTAAGGCTAGTTTTGATATGCATGAGATTATTAGTTTTTTCAGTTTTTGAATGTGTTTGTTTATAAGGGAAACTTTATGATTGTGCTCTGTGGGTAATAGGTATGGTGGGAGGGTTACTATGTTAAGTTGTAGGGATGCTTTACGTTTGAGGAATATAGTTGGTAGAATATGTAGGGGGTGCATAGGGATGGTTCTTGAGCTGATGGGAGGGGAGCTGAGTATGGGTGAGACATGAGTGGTGGTGTGAGTAGTAGTACAGTGGTAGTGGTTGAGTGGGGGAATGATGGAGCTTTGGTAGGATGTAAGATAGGCAAGGAGAGTGCATGCAGTGAGCAAAGGAAAGGTATGCTTGTACATGTCAGTTGAGGAGGTGTGATAGTAGAGGGAATATGGAGGAGGTAGTGTTGTGTTAGCGCTGTGGTTGGCTATTGGAAAGATGGGAGGGGTTTGAGTGCAATAAAGGTGGGACCATTGGGGGCGGGAGGGAATAGGAGGCAGGGTGGGGAGCAAAGCGGGTAGAGACCCTGTTAGGTTCTTGTATGATGGGCTGGAAACAATCACAAAGCAAGACAAGTATGTGTTAAGAAAAATCACAATTGACCAAGGACTGCTCTGAAACTGTAAGTCTTTTCTCAATTTCTCAGGTGGAAAACCAGGATAACCTTGTATCAGTAGGCTACTGTGGTCATAGTTTAAATTAACAAACACACAGTATTGATCAGTTATGGATACTATTTGCTAACAGAAGGGAATAAGAGAAAGTGGAAGATGTGTGTGGTGGTGGGGGGCAGCTTACAGCCAAAGCACAGTGCTCTCCAGGGGAAAATGAAGATTGGCTCAAACAGGTAGACACATACTCAGAGTTAACTGTAGCTGTTTGCAGACAGTTCAGACCCGGACTGCGCTTTCCTTATAGGAATGTTAAAGGTGGTACCGCAGTTGAATACTTAAGAGTGGTGTTAGGTCTAGAAAAGAAGAGTACAGAGAGGAGTAAGCACTTTTGAGATGGTAAATATATATTATAAAGATTATATAAAACACACTGAGCAAATAGCTACCACATGCAGGACAATGTCCTGAACTACTACTTAGTATATGCAGATACTGAGCCAATTGGAAGAACATTAGAAAACAAAAACCCAGACAGTTATGCAGCCACAGATAAAAATATAGCGAACAGAAATCTGTCGTGGTTCTCTATATATGAAGCATGCAAATATAATGAGGTGTGAACATGACACACACTTCTACATGTCTACTTCTTGGATGCCTCTGCAATCAAAATACACATCTATTGTGTCACTCTGATCATACTTCCCAACAACTGCCATTATTGGACAGACTTCCAGTAGTATAAACCTATCACTTCCCCAAGACAAAACAGTAGGCAATTAGAGGCTCATTACTAGCTTTCCAGTCTCCTTTTCCCGCATACATCCTTGCTTACAAAACCTGAGTTGCTAGTTGCATGGCTAACAGATGAAAGCTGTGCCCTTCAACACTGAAGGGAATGTAGGTCAGACTGTTGCTACAGCAACACCAGCAGGGAGTAATGCATGCTGCCATCAAGAAAAAGCAAAGACATCCCTGTAACCCATTTCAGTTCAAAAAGTAAGAACAGTACTGGAGCATTTAATGGTACCATCAAATAGAAGTGCCAATCCTCTGCCCACCTTTACTGACCAAAGAACAGCCTGGTACAATGTCTGGACCTATACAGCAAGTGCATTTGGTCCCTTATAGCACTTTTAATATCTGTTCAAACATGACTTCTAGAAAGGAGAGTATGGATTTGATACTTTGTGCTGGGGAATTCAAACATGACAGGGGGTAAGAAGTTGGAGATGCATTTCTCTGCTAAGATGTTAACTATATCCTCAGGGTTTGAGTGAGTGATGCCATCAGAGGCAATTTTAGTGTTGCTGGGTATTATTGAAGTTCTTTACATAATTAAAAATGTCTTGTGGTTATCCTTCATTGACGTACTGCTTTTTAGGTCTTAATTAGCTAGTAGGATTTTGATCTTCCTCCTCAGTTTTTGCTAACCATTTTGAGGTTAATTTATGTGCTATATCTGCAATCCTTCATAATTTTCTCTTGTCTGGTAACATTTTAAACAAGTTGTCTGCATCAGGGCCAAATAAAAGATCCCCATTTAAAAAGAAGGCTCTGATGTCCTCAGGTAAGGACTGGCAGCGAAGCCATGCACACCTTCTGATGACAAAGCCAGTATTAACTGCTCTGAAGGTGGATTTCACTGCATCATATATGCATTTGACACTGCGTCAGGTCACCTGTGAAGCTTCATCCACCATAGGCATGGCCTGTTGTTTAATGCCTGGCACTTCTGTAGAAGCCAGTTTTATTTAAAGTACCTGAAAGAGACAGTAAATATTTAGTCATTTGAGTCTGACAATTTAGAGCTCTGAAAGCCAAACTGGAAGAGGTGTCTGCCTTTTTTTTCAGGTCTGTCTATTACACCTTGCTATCCTTATCAAAGGGAAGGGCATTAGCTGATAGTAGGAGTTTGGAGGACTCATGTGCAGAAACAGAAAAAGCAGATGGGTCAGCTAAAGACTTCTTGTAGAAAACCTTTAGATCTTAAGGCACTTTGTAAAATCTAGCAGGCCTTTTAGGAGCTGGTGACTGGGAGCCAGGAGCAGTGGAAGTAGAGGCAAAGGCATCCAGAAAGGCTTCCAGGACAGGAGGAACTGGAGCAGATGCAGGACTGCCTACCTCTATAGCAAGTTATAATACCTTTTTTTCCACATCAGAAATATGTCCGGATTCTCCTTCAAAATGCTTTATCATGATAGACATGGTTTCTCCAAAAGAAGCTTCTTTCTGTATAGGAAACTCAGGGGATAGAGAGTCATCATCAACAGAGGTCACTTGGCCTAGGGAGTGATTCTCAGAAAAGTAGGCCACAGAATGTTCACTTGAATCAGACTCTGCCTCATCACCCTCCAAGGATGACTCCAGATGTCTCTGGTGAGGGGTAGCAGGAGCAGGGGCAGAGGAGACAAAAGATGGCAGTTTGAGTGCCACGATGGCCATGATCAGACCTTGGGAAAAATCCATCCACTCCTTTTCCTGGGACATGTGAGGAGAGGAAACATTTTTATTTATTTATTTTTTCTAGTGTAATGGCTTCTTTAAGAAGACATGGCGGATCTGACCCCTAACATATCTTGATTAATGACCCAGGTATTTCTTCTCTTAATAACATTTGCAGAATACTTTTATGTCCTTCTGAAATGATTAGATGGAGTTCCCCCTTCTCACCAGTGTTAGTAAGATCAATTGTTTCGGTCATGTGAGAATCAGATGGCATACTGGCCTCCAGAAGGGCTGTGATAGTGGGAGTCTGAGAAGCCATCTGATGTATTGCTGGTTCCAAAACCTCAGCATACATGCCCAAGTCTGACTGGGCAGTCATAATATCAGGACTAGGCCTCTTGAACTTAAGGTACTGGGTCTTGAAGTAAGTGTTAACAGATGAAAGTCAAGTACATAAGGTTATAGGTATGAAGGACCATCAAATACTGCAATGTTTGTAATCGTACTCTGCACTTAAACAGAAAAGGCACTGGGAGTGGAGATGTTTGTAGGTAATCTCTGTCCACCACAATCACATTTTCCCTTCCTAGCTGACATCTAGTAGAATTGCAAATGCTAAAGCTTTTAAGAAACAAGGAAGGTTCCCCAAAGGGGAACTTCTCTGAACTAGTGAAGGCAAATGATATCAATGACAAAGCGTAGAACAGACTTACAGGTGTAAGACCTGCATTTGGACTGGTGGTGGGATAGTTTCAGTTTTTTAAACCCATACATCTGCTTATGTACCCTTATGCCAGTGAGCTTAGGTTATACATCAGATGCATGGCTCTAAGGACGGTTTTGGCTCTGGTACCCCGGACAGATGTCTAGGTTATTTAGTGAGATAACTCAACAGTTTGGAATACTGTAACAGTGACTCATGTTAGGACATCAGACAGAGGCTGTGCTGGAAAGGCAAAGATCAAGTATGCTGGTGTCTCTAGTGGGGATGGCAATATTTCATTGAGGAAACTTGTACTGATACTGTCAAGGAATAATTATGCATATTTTTTGTTGAAGTTTAGATGTGCCAGTTTATGGAAGGGCTGTGCCTTCCCTGAAATGATGATGTTTTGGTCAATGAAAAGGAACTCTTGTTTATTAATATGTGACTTGTGGATGTCATGGATGGGCTTCTGTAGTTGGCCAGGATGTGATTTGAGGTCTTGTTTGCACACACATTAGGCTATGAAAGAGGTCACAATTATTTATGTTTGACTAGTCTAAAGGTGATGATGTTTCAGATAAAGATAGGAAAAACAGTAGCGTTATTATTGCTTTCTACATGTGTGAGCCTATGACAGTTCTGGGCAATAGAACCTGCTAAGAAGGAAATGCACTGGGACCAGGATTCAGTGACAATATAAATAGCCATGTTTTCTAGATTCTGGATGGCCTAAAGATAAATAAATGTCCTATACAGGCTTCTAAAGTTGAGCTGTGTTACAGTAATATTTGCCACATTCAAATCTGAATTTACTAGGTTTGTAGCCTAATAAACTCAAAAGGAAATAACCAACAAACAAAAAACATAAAATCAAAACACAATTAACTGTGTAACAGAAAACTGAGGCACATCGTAATCAGTTAAGTGCTTTTGTCTTTATTAATTAAGACTTCCTCATAACATTCACCATACAGCTCATCCTAGTAAAGCTTAATTAAAAGTCACATGATTCTCTCCAACCAAACCATTTTTTGTAATCATTTCTGAAACCTTAAACAAACCAAACATGACTAAGAAATGTTTAAAATACAAACACACAAATCTACAGTAAACTGAACTCAAACAACCAGCAAAAAAAAAAAAAAAAAAAAATCGAAGAAATACAGTACAATTTTCATGTGTTGCACTTTCTGTTTTCCCTCCGCAGAAGCATACTTACGTTTTTAGAGTTTAAGAGTTTTAATAAGGGAGACAGGAATTAAATCCCTCTCTTCCCAGCCTGAGAACAAGTCAACTCAAACAACTAGTATAGGGTACAGTATTAGTCAAACCTATTTTTAATAGTAACTCTCAAGCAACCAGAAACTACAGTTATCCGACATCTACCAATCCCCGTGGGTGCCAGTTAACCGAGAGTTTATTGTATTTCAAACAAAACATTAACAAGAATATGAAAACTAACACCTCAAATTGCATTTAAATAAATTCTACAAACATAACAATCCTGCATGGACTTAACATTAATAATAAAAATATTATTAAAATACAATCTAAGCATTACGTGTCTGATGCCCTAATTTTTAAATAACTTTTTAATGAAACAACATCATTTAGACCCGGGGAACTGCCTGCCTGCAGCTTAATTTGCCATTTTAATTCATCTATTGCTCGTCTATCCTTCCACAGCCCACTTCTCAGATTGTTAAAATTTTTTCCATAACAAAGAATAAAAAAAAAAAAAATTCTATGATATGGATAAGCAGATGTGTCTCTGTAAAAGGCATTAGATGATTTTTTGTTGCTAATGTCATACCAATGTTGGTAAATACATTGGTAGCCTAAGTAGAAAGACACTATATAGAAAAGGGATTTACAGCACTAGAGAACATCTTAGTACGTGAAAGCCCTTATGGAATAGATGCAGGCCATCCCTGGCGAAAAGGGAAGAATATCTTCCATCTCACTCTAGGCTGACGACTACTAGATCCCCTAAGAATGACATCCATAACTAAGCCAATTATTAAACTCCATCATCTTTTGTTTATATTGTGGCATCACTCTCGGTGATGGTTATATACTTCAAGACTAGTTTTTATGAGGCTTAGAGACATACTCAGAGAGTTCCATCATGTCCTTCTTCATAGAGTCTACGGGGGGGGGGTCTAAGGAGATGCAGCACAAGTCATTCATACCCACATAAATAATGATACAGTGAACTGTAGCACCTGAGGCACCTGATTGTTAACCTGTCTTTGCTCAACCTCATATAATATAAACACATTACTGAAATGAGTAATTGCGCTTGTAGCCTGTACAGCCTGACCATTAAGCTTACAACCCACTAGCTTAATTTATGATGGACGTGTAATGCAAAGGTTATTTCATAATCTTGGAAAGTATTGTATACTGTACCAGTCACATTTTTTAAATATTACTGATATTTAATTAGGATCCCCAATTTGGTGTTAGATCCCTCAAGTGTGGTATGATCCAGGAATAGACTTTTGGAACATAAATGGATTAGATTCTACCCTAGAAAACAGGCATATGTCACTGCTAAATAAGCTATAAGAAATGATATAATGACAATTTCTGAAACTTTGCGGGTTAGTTCATGTTTTCTAGTATGGAATCACTCTACCTTCTTCAAGTGATTCGATTGGCTTGCTTGCAGGCTACAAAACTCAGTACCATATTCAATAATGGGGTCAGAAAAGTGAGAACTAAAGTGGTACACTGATCTCCCTGAAGTGATTAGACACGCCCTTTAAAATTAAAATTTCTGACTTACTTTCCCTATCTAAGCTGCATTTTTGCTGAATTCTCCACTTGTGTAGCCAAAAAATATGTAACATATTATAAAAACCTTAGTGGAGCTTGCTGTCAGCTGTCTACAAGAGTCCACATCACTTACAATAATATTTTCTTCATGCTTTGGTATACTATTTGCATTCATGTTTTCTTTTAACATAGGTTCATAGGTTGGTACTAGGCTATCGGCCCTAGGGCCTATACAAGCCTAGCCATAACAATTCCCTGGCTATTTTTTCCCACAGTATTTACTTCCCTGGACCCGTCTAGCAGGGCGACTGATGTGATCCCCAGGTTAATTTCCTATCTCCCATCCAATCAACAAGGTTCCTTTTGAAGAGGGCCAAAGAGGTGCTCCGTTGAAGTGTACGGGCAGTCTATTCCAGAGTCTGGGGAGTCTCTGGGTCAGGAAACTATCCCTTCAGTATGTTTTGTTCATTGTGATGACAAGGTTTAGATCCCTGGAGCGTGTCTCTCTGAGGGATTGGGATTTCTTTAAGTGTAGCATGTCCAACAGCTTCGGGTTTGACATGGCCTTGTATGTTAAGCAGAGATTGCCTCTGAGTAGATGATATGCGACAGAGTATAGGAACATGTACATTAACAGGTTCTAGTTACATAAACATGAAATATTTTGACAGGTATGTAATAATTAACTGTTCAATAACATTAAAATGTTTCAATGTCAAATACATGAAGACAAGACAGCCTAGTCTTTTACCGGCTTCAACTTAAATTCCTTGCACAACAGAGGTCATTATCATTACTCAATCATTATAAACAGTTACTCTATGAAAAGACTCCCATGCATTTCCAAAAGTGTCATTTGTATCATATACCAGGTTAATAAATGTATTTTACAGTGTGAATGTACATTAATTAGCTGATTAATGTTTCTGTGTTTTCAAAATTAATAACACATTTAATTATAAAAATATCGTAAAACCATTCAATGCTATGTATATGCAAAGTATAGCTGATCTTACTACTTTATACTGGGGATGTAATATCATTACACTGTTACTATAAAGTAAACAATAATACATAGTTATTACAGCTGGAATTAACACTTTTGTGACTCCCATAAAATAGGGATGTTTCAGAAAATTAAGATAATTGTCAAAGACAAACAGTTCAGATAGCTTAGATACCAGAGGCACTGTTTCTTACCTCTCTAAATGTTTCCACTGGAGAAATCTGTCGAAGTACATGCTCTGCTGATACAATGCAAAGGGAGTACCACTGAGAAAATCATGGAGAGCCCTGTGGAAGAAAGCATCAACTCAGTATTTAGTTTATAGACGTTTCAAAGAAATAACCTAAGAATACAGTTTATCTGACACTGCGGATAGGGGGTTCAAAAGAACAGCACTGTCTACATTTTATTTTTGTAACTTTAATTCCCACAAAGCTCTGACTAGGTGCATGCTTAAACATTTCTTTCTTTACCTGTAGATAATGTACCACATGTACCCTGAATCCTGACACACAGGAAATGTCTATCTTATCACTATCTCCACCATGATCAAAATACAACCAGTGTAAGCAGCTGGTTGCAGCTGACCACTTTGGACCCAAGGAGAATCTCCCATTATTTTGCCCAGTTAAGGTGACTTTCCTAACTGTGTCCCCTTTGAAACAAAAGTAAAAAGCTTTCAAACAAGACAACTGGCAAGTCTGGAATCCTCTGCAGCTGTTATACTCCCAGCCATGGTTACATCAGTATAAGCTCTTCCTCCTCTCTCTCTCTTTATTCAGGACAGCTCCTTTTGGATTGTACACTTCTTCATTCGTTTGTTCTTCAAGTGATCATGACTTTATCCAAAACCAGAGTCACAAGCCATAAACAGGATCAGCATTATTCCTCATTCTCCAACTACTCGTTTAACTCTACTCAGTGTTGTAGGACAGTCAGACCCTATCCCAGCACTCAGTGAATACAAGGTAAAAAAACTAATACTGGGTCCTATGACAATCTATTGCAAAACAGACACATGCACGTTTGCGCACACACACACACACACACACACACACACACACGCGCGCACACAGACACACACACACGCACGGACACACACACACGCATGGACATACACGCACGCACGCACATACACAAAACATGCACATCTATGGGCAATTTGAAGGAACACTGATTCACTTATGGCATGTTTATAAGATGCTAGCGGAAACTGGATCACCCAGAACACACAAAAATACAGCAAAGAAGGCACCCCATCTGGACAATGGATCACTATGAGGAAGCCAGTCCTACACTGGTGAGGTACAGGGATCAAGCCCTCACTATAGCCTAAATGACCCAGGTTCAAAGACTGAAGGCACAGGTATGGAGGATGAGCAAACTCATCCTAGGCCTGGGGGACTGCACAGTGTTGGACACACACAAGTTAAATAATTTCCCTTGGGGAGCCCTGGGAAACAACTACACAGTGACTCCTGTGGGTGGACAAGGCAGTCTTACTGTCTCCAGCCCCCTGCAGAAGTGTTCGTCTGATGAGAGCAGTGTCAACATTTGAAACAGGACAAAGGCACATGCTCTATGTTTGACAGTAGAACAAGATGCATGCCATAGCCTCTTAGATGTTTGTGAACAAGGTTCTCCAGGCATTTATCCAAAGTGTTGAATAAAGCTACATGTCAATTATTGTCCATGTCATCTAGCTGGCTTCCCTGGTGGATAGGAACAATGTTTTTTTTTTTTAAACAAGAAACATCTTTATTGAATTATCACTTATGACACAGACAATCATAGATTTATATAAATGAAAATAAATCATAAGACATATTTTCAGTTTCAAACATTATACATCACTTTTAATCTATACAGTCATTGTCAGTCAAACATTACATAGCTCATTCAATTCCTACCTTCCCTTAAACCTCATTCTTCCACCAAAACATTATTCTGAATATATTGTTCCTACAATTCCCATGTGTTTTTTCTAAGTAATTTGCTCCTACCTTTTCTAAAGATCCCATTTCCAGTTCTTTTATCTCTGTTACTATATTCATTACTTCTAGTACAGTTGGTTAGACTTTGACTTCCATTTTCTAGTAAATGCTGTTTTGGTAGCCACCAGAATTAAATTCCGCAAGGCCTTACTATTTCATCATAACTCAAAAAAGTCATCTCCTAGTTGTACCAATTTGCTCACCCAGTATTTTTTACGGAATAGTCGACAGGGAATTTTTAAAGTCTGCCAGTCTATTACTCTCCCAAAAATATGTTCCCAACTACCTCTTTCTTCCCTATCACATCTCCAACATTTGCAATCCACCTGAGGAAAATTCTTTGGAGTCTGCATGGGGAATAAAAACATCTACTCAAAACACTTACAAGCAAGGATCCTTGGATAGGACCAATTTTAACTGCTTTTAAAAGCTGAAGTTCAGTATTTTCAGTCATGTACCTATTAATGATCCACATAGGAGGAATTGTATGCTGACATTACTACATGCAGATTCTTCAGAGAAAGAGTTGATCAGACCCTGATTCACTTTATGACATCATGGCAAAGATGAGAGGCTATCCCTTACAGCAGTGTTTCACACTGTGCACCTCCTCATGATAGTCAAAGCACTGCTTGGGGTGGTCTTGGTGAGGAATCTGACAGCCACAGATTATATTTTGGATTTGCATCTAGACACGGAATGTGGAAACATTTCATCAACATATATTATGACCAAATTACCCATGGTAGTGGTGCTGCGGTAGCGTTGTTGCCGCACAGCAAGACGTTGTCCCGTTCGATTCTCAGCTAGAGCGTCTTCTGTGAGGAGGCATGCGTGAATGGGTGTGCCTTTGTTGAAGGTTGTGCATCAGGGCTGGTAACTCGGCACGTAAAAATCCACTACCAAACATTAGCGGACTGGAGTTCCGCTGTGGCGACCCCTAACTGGGATAAGCCGAAAGACACAACATATTATGACCAAATTGCTAAATGGGTGACTGTCAGAAATGAGCTGGCAGGGACAGAAGCTAGACAAGCTTATGTAGATGGTATATCCCAACCATGAAGGCTTCTTGAAAAATTGCTGAACCGAGATTGTAGGAGAAGACAGACTCAATCACAGAACCTACTAAGGAGTGTTCCCTTTGTTAGGTCTTAGTATTTTATACTGGAAAGACCAAGAGGAGTTTTAAGGAGAGGACATATGAGCACATTAGGGATATGAAAATTGCTAATCCTAACAGTGCTCTTTACAAACATGTAGTGCAGTTTCCTGAGCATAACTTTAAGTTTCTAGCTGTTGAAAAAGTGGCACTAGATCCTCGGGGGGGGGGGGGGGGGGGTCCATGGGAGGAATTTCTCAATTTCAGAGAACTGTGGTGGCAAAATCAAACTCAATGCCACTAGCCCACCTGGTCTTAATGAAAGTGTAAGTCTTAGCAGTTTTTTGAAGTTACGTACGTACACTGGCTGACACACATTTGGATTCAGATCGAGTTGGTCTTGGGGTTTGTGATTTTATGGAGTTGTTTAAGTTTTATTTTGGTTATACCTACAAACAGGGGGGGTTATAGGTTTTAGGAAAAAACTATGTTAGAGAGTTTTGTACATTATTTGTACAGTATATTTTATGTGGCTGAGTTCATAAAGTGTTTTCAATATGTAACAATATTTGATAGTTTTAGGAAATGTTTTAGTATTTTTAGGCACTGTGTTTTTAAGTCAAAAGTCCTGGTAATTGACATGTGATTAATTTTCAGTTCAAATACCATGATGTTATGTGGGTAATGTATTCCGAGGAAGTCAGCTGATGTTGCTGACGAAAGCGCTCAATAAACGGTTGAACTTACGTTTGGTGTTGGACTGTGGCTCTACTGTTTTTTTTTTGTTTATTGTTCAGCATCATGTCCTAGGTCTTACTATTGCCAACTAGACAGCAACTTAACTTCAAATCCGACAACTTCAGTGGTTCAAGTAATCTTCATCACTTATACAATGCCAGTTTAACTCAGCCATACCACAATCCTTCTCACTCTTCATTCCTCACACAACAAAGCATACTGAAATGCCTTCACGCTGGCATGAGATGTATTCCACACTCTCACCCATTATAACCTAAATATATCAACTGCCACCTCTTTCACTGTATATACCTAACCAGGTATATCCAACGATGGAACATCCACAGAAATTCCTCTCTAAAGCATATAAGGTGTAAAGAAAGAATAGTTGTGTAAAATCTTACCACAACCATAGATGCTCCTCTTTTCACTGCTGCAGTATTCTTAACCTGAGGGATCTCCCGGCGAAGGCAACCTGGCGTCGGCCAGTATACAAAAGTCTTAACACTATTGTAGGGTACATGGGACATCACACGTACACTGCTGTCAGATGCAGGCCATAAAAGCAATGTACACATGTACCATCCTCAGAACTGAATGCCCCAGGAAGAATGCCAGACTAAGTATATAACAAGGTCAGTACATCCAAGCAAAACAATAGACCTGGGGGGAAGGAAGGAGCAGAGGAGCTCTCAATGAAGCCATGTAAAATGACTTTACCAAACCCGGCTCTAGATCTGGAAATTCCATCCAATTTGCAGTGTTTCGTAAAGGTAAGGATTAAAAACCAGGTAGTTGCTTCAAGGATGGTGCTGTTTTATCTAAGTCCTTGAAGAATGCCTTAGAGGAAGCCACAGCCCTGGTAGAGTGGACCTTCAAAGGTGAAGAGGGTTTCTTCCCATGGAAGGTGTAACAAAGGCAAATGGTCTTTGAAATCCAAGAAGAAATAGTCTGCTTGGAAACGGGTAAGCCCAGAGCCCTGGGATGAAAGTTCGTAAATAGTCAATCAGATTTCCTGATAGCTTTAATCTTGTCCAGGTAAAAGTTGTCTGTGTACATCTAGGGAGTGTAGTACTTTCTCACTGTGATTTTGTGGAGAAGGGAAGACGGTAGGTAATTGAATGGATTGGTTAAGGGATAACTCATTAACCACTTCAGGCATAAAGGAAGGATTTGTTCTCAAGGATACCCTAACCTTATGAAATACCAAGAAGGGGGGCACCGACATAAAGGCTTAAAGCTCTGACATCCTTCTGGCTGAGGTCAAGGCCACTAGTAGAACCGGTTTCCAGGAGCAATGTTTGAGGGAGGCCGGAGGTGCATGCTCAAAAGCGTCCAGGATCAGCTTTTCTAGAAGAAAATTAAGGTCCCAAGGAGGAGGAATAGGTTTTCTGGGAGGTCTAATGTGAAGGGCACTCTTAAGGAATTGTTTCACCTCAAATCTGGACACTAGAGGAGGGGGAAGAGGCAGACAAGCAGAAATAGCTGACATGTGCTTTGACAGAGGAGTAAGCCAAGCCAGAAGAGAGCAATTCACACAAGTAAGACAGAACACTGGGATTCCTACTATTAGTGGGTCTTGGTTCTTAGAGAGACATAAGAGTGAAAATCTTTTCCACTTGGAAACATAAGAATTTTCTGGTGTTGGGTTTTCTGGCCTCCCACACAACCCTGAGCATGTCCTCTGAGAATAGGTGTCTGAAGGGGACTGGAATCCTAACACCCACAGTGTCAGCTGTAGCATTAACGGATATGCGTGTATTACGGATCCTTTGTTCTGTGTGAGAAGATCCACTCTGGTGGGGAACCTGTGGTGATGGCCCTTAGCTAAATGTAAAAGAAGGGGGAACCAGTGCTGTCTTGGCCAAAATGGAGTCACCATGAAGATTTTTGGTTGGTCTTGTCAAATCTTGAACACCACCTTTGGTATTAGAGGAAGGGGAGGGAATGCATACAGAAACATCCCCTTCCAAGAAACGGAGAGGGCATCTACCTTCCAAACCAGAGGACTTATGACTCTGGCACAAAATTTTGAAAGTTTTCTGTTCAGGGGGTAGACAAATAAGTCTATTTGAGGAATACCCCATTGGTGGACTATGTCCAGGAATACGGCCCTGTGAAGCACCCATTTGTGGGATTGAGTCAGGGACCTGGTTAAGGAGTCTGCTATGAGAGTCCATTTGGAGGGAATGTACACTGCCTGATTAGCCATGTGGTACTGGGCCAGAAATTCCCATACCAGAACAGCCAACCTGCAAAGGAGATAGGATTTCATCCCACCCTGCTTGTTCACATAGCAGAGGACTGTCATGTTGTATGTGCAGTTGTAGAGGGCCTGGGCAAAGGAGGGGCTGAAATGCTTGTAGAGCTAGTAGTGATGCTCACATTTCCCTGATGTTGATATGTTCTGATTTTTGGGAGGGAGACCAAATTCCCTGAACTGTATTTGCTCATGGCCACTCCCCAGCCTACAGCTGATGCATCTGTGTAAAGTTCTAGGACTGGGGTGAAAAGATGCAGGGGCAGACCTGAACTTAGGGCTATCAGTTGGATCCACCAGAGTAGTTTCCTCTTTAGGCAAGGAATGAGGGGGACTTTGTATTCTAGTGGGTGAGATTGCGGAGTCCACACTGGTCTGAGGAATCACTGGAATTTCCTCATGTGGAGTTTTGCCATAGGCACCATAGGAATGGCAGAAGCCATGAATCCCAGCACCCTGAGGAACTCCCTGGTCATGATGAGTGTCAAGGGTTGAAGGGAGTGAAAGAAGGACTGAAGGTCCTGCACCTTCTGTGGTGGAAGTGACATTCTCATAATGTCTGTCTGGATTCGACAACCCAGGAAAATGTGGTCCTGTGAAGGGGTGAGGACTGACTGCCTGTAGTTGATGGTGAATCCCAGGTTTCCGAGGAGGAAAATGGTGGTCTCCAGGTTTTGGAGTAGAATGTGGGAAGTTGGGGCCTGTAACAGCAGGTCGTCCAGCTATGGAAAAATCTGGATGCACAAATTGTCTCCAGTGTGCAATTACTGGTGCCAGGTATTTTGTGAATACCCTCGGTGCTGTAGAAAGACCAAAGGGGAAGGCAGAGAACTGAAAATGCCAGGAACCCACAGAAAAACGTAAGAATTTCCTGAACATGGGGTGAATATGGATGTGAAGGTAAACATCTTTTATATCTAGAGATGCTATGTAACTTTGTGGAAGGATAAGGGGGAATGGAGTTTGGAGTGTCAACATTCTGAAGGCAGGAGCCTTTAAGAAGGTGTTGAGATGAGATAAATCCAGGATTGGTCTCCAGAGGCCATCCTTTCTGGGTACTAAGAACATTCTTGAATAGAAGCCTTTCCCTCTTGAGGTTTGAACCTTTTGAATGGAGCCCTCCCAAAGGAGCTTTCAGAAGAGGGGCAATTGCTCTCGGGGGGGGGGGGGGGTTGAAGTATGCACCTGAAGGTGGGGACGGAGTGCCAAACCATGAAGTATCCATTTTTGATTATGGAATGCACCCAGGTGTCTTGGGTGATGCTTTCCCAGACCCTGTGAGCATTTGAGAGGGGAAAAGGAGACATCTGCAGGGTAGTCAGACTCCTTGCTTTGTCAGAAAAGGACTATCTTTGTTGTGAGGATGGATGAGAACTCATAGGTTTCTGCTGTCTCTTGCCTCATCTGAAAGAGTTACTAGAGGGGTGCTAAATCTGGCTATGGATGGAAACAGGCTTAGAAGGGAAATTCATATGAAATGTAGGCACAGGAGAAACCAGGATGTGCTTCAGCTCCTCGAGTTCTTTGTTTTTACCTGCAAGGACTTAAATAGAGAGGCTGCTGTCTTACCAAATAAGGCTGAATTGTCTAGTGGTGCAACCATTAATTTACATTTGAAGTCATCCTGGAGGAGGCTACAACCTGAGCCAGGAAAATCTTCTAAGAAATGAACCAGTAGCAGCTGGCCTGGCACAAGCCTCCACAGCATCACAGCTGCATTTAATGGAATGTTTTGCCACTTGGAAGGAAGCCCCCAGGACAGACAGAGCCAAGGTTTTTCCTTCTGAATCTGGAAGATCTGCAAGGGTACTAGATTCCTGAGACAAAAGCTCCAAGGAGTACTTTGTCATACGTGTCTGATAATTGATGGCCCTGAAAGCCAAGGTGGCTGATGTATAGGCCTTTTTAACCAGTCTTTCAAGGGTTCTACTCTTTGTCTGATGGGAGAAGACAGGAGGAAGGAAGCATCCTAGTGGGTTTATCTGTAGCTACAGAAATGACTGCTGGTTCTGCAGCAGGATACCTAAAGAGAAATTTACAATCCTCAGGGACCTTGTAGAAGGGGTCTGGGCTTCTTGGGGGCTGGGGCCTGGGAGTCGGGTTTGTGAAGCACTGTGAAAGGCATCCAGAAATGCAGGATGCACAGGTGGAACTGCAGATAGGCCAGGGCCATCAACTTGTAAAAGCTGAAAATATCTTTTCTGGACATCAGAAATTTGGGAAGTATCCCAGTTAAAATGTTCTCCCATTTTCAGGAGAGTTTCGCCAAAGGCCATCTCTTCCACAGTAGAGTCAGCACCAAATGACTCCTCTTCAGGGGAAACATATTACTGGAGAGAAGAGATTTGTGAAGAATAATCCAGAGATTCCTCTTCATCAGAGGAAAATTCATGAGAGGTGTCATTGTCCCTAATCCTTTTCTGAGAAGGTTGGGGAGCAGTTGAAGGAGCAGGCTGAGAAGAAGGCAGCGTGAGTGCCATGAAGGCCTAAACAAGCTTTGGGAAAAGGCCTGCCAATCTGTAGGGGCCTCTCTAGTAGGAGAAACATGCTTAGTCTTTTGTTTTTTCTTTGCAGGAAAAATGATCCTGTGTTGGAGGACCAGACGGAAGCCTACATTCAAATGTGTCTGACTCTGTCTCTTCTCTTGCTTAGGTTTGAGGTACCCCCCAGGACCCTCCATACTTTCAAGCCTAGGTTCCCTCACAAAACCCTGATTGGAAGTTTGTTCGACCTCCACAGACGTGTTCACAGCAGAAGTCAAGGCAGCCATAGAACTGGCTTGGCCTGTGAATCCATGCCTGAAGTCGAACAAACTTCCACATTGTCAAGCACCTCGGGAAAAAGTCTGACGGTAGAGGTGCGAGGAAGCCACAGCCTGAGGTTTCTTGGCTTTGTGCTTCACCAGCTCAGTGTTGGACCCTGAGGTGCCCTCTATATGCTTAGCTAACAACTTAAACTGTTTGTTCTCTAAATAAATGGCAAGATAGGAAAGCTTGCTTCTAAGAGTCTTTGGAATGAAAGACTGGCAAATGCTACAGGACTTATGGTCATGGTTAGGGCCTAAACAAAAGAGGCACTGAGAATGGCTGTCTTATGTCGAATTTGTCTTCCACACTGGCACTTGCCCCTCTTGGATGACATAAGCAAAACAGTAGTAACAGAAAATTTTCCCCAACAGGGCACTTATCTGGCAAAAGGCTGAAGTCACAAATGTTGAAACGATCAGACAGACAGTCCGAATGGTGTTGACAGGAGGCAGAAAAGTTCTCAGGATGGTACATGCATATGTTGCTTTTATGGCCTATGTCTGACAGCAGCCGACATACACTGTCCCACGTACCCTACAGTAGTATAAGACTTTTGTATACTGTTCGATGTCGGGTCGCCTTCAGGTGGGAGATCCCTCAGGTTAAGAATACTGCAGCATGTGAACAGAAGGACATTGTGTCTTATGCAGACCATCTCAAAGGCCTATCTACAGACTGTTAAGGGAAGATCTACATCTGGCATATAAGGCATCTTTGGACCCCACTCTGATGGACCTCTTTCATATCTACACAATAAACAGCACCAGAATTAGCCTTTCTAAAGGCTTAAACCTTGCTTGTGATATAAATAAGACCAGCTAGAGAGACAGGTATGTATCCTAGAGACTACCCTTTCTCTGAAACAGACTCCCCACCCATGTGAAGCAGAGTTCCTCTGTAACCTGAAAAACTGGATAGGAACTGGAAATTCACCCCGGGGTTGGTACTTATGCCACTAATGAACATAGGCAGCATGTAAATGGTTCATCTCTCAGGCCCCTGCATGTAAATGCTTAATCTCCCAAGCCCCTGCTTACATTACCAACGGAACCAGAACTTGTCAGAGACCTTAGGTGCATGATTAGGCCTAAAAAGGTCCTACAGATCATTAGCAAAGTGCAAACCCATGAACCTATAATGCTAATCATTAAATGGTGCATTTAATGCACACTTGGACTTCAAGCTGTGATTTCAAAATGGAATGGGATGAAACCTTGACTGGTGCTTGCTTTAGATGTTGCATCCTATTCCATTTGAGTAAAAGTATTAGAGTATAGAATGAAACATTGCAGTCTAAAATGGCAGAAATGTCTTTAAAATTGCTGAATCACTGTATTTTTTATCATCTTTTATACGCAACTCTTATTCATTATCCAGCACAAAATTTACAGTACATGAGCACGCCATAAGCTTGGTGCCCCAATTACTTTGCTCTGGCAGCTGCCACCGCATTTTAATAATTCGTATATTTTGGGATTAGGTTATACATGAAGTCCAGCTCAAGACCAGAGCTCACATTTTTTTTCAGTTAACACCACTTTTTCCACCTTCCTTTTCTATGCTGCACATTACCCTTACCTAATGTACTTTTTTACCTTCTGCTGCATTGAGTATCATCACTTTATTTCAAAAGATTGTTTGTAACTTTTCCCTTCCATCCAGTCTGAGTGCTCACCTCATTATTTTTATTCACTGCCTTTGGAACATCTGTCCACTTATCTGTCCATTATTTTTATTCACTGCCTTTGGAACATCTGTCCACTTATCTGTCCCACCAACCACATTCCACTCATCCTTCTGTTACTACTACTTCACTGCCTTTCAATGGCAAACCTGTTTGTTTCTTACAATTCCCTTAACCCTCTCTCTTCAATTCCACTTCTTCTTTCAAAACTTTTCCTGGAGGATAGCTTCCCTTTCCCTTCTTTTTATTCCCACATCTATTTACAGTCCTCACCCCCCCCAGCTAATCACTTTCTATTTCTACTGCCTCTTTTCTTCCACTTTCATTTACTTGTCACCTGCCTTTACCGTGCATCCTTTCTAGTCACTCTTTTTGCCCATTTCCTCCACTTTCCATGAAGACTCTTTATCTTCCCTATCTCCCCTTCCCCTTTTTCCATTTCCTCTATTTCATTACTTGCTTAACTTCTTCTCCTGTTGGACAGGTTTTACTTCAATTTTCGAGTTACTGCTTTTTACAAACCATCATCAGCAACAACCCCATCAGTACTCTCCTCTCGATTTCTCCTCTTCTTCTTTATTAAATACTAGTATAGTACAGATGTATAAAATGTTACCATAAAAATAGATGCCCTTTTCTTCACTGTTGTAGTATTCATCACCTGTGTGATCTCCTGCTAAGAATAGCCCAAAATCCAGCCAGTATACCAATGCATTTACATCTTCCGAGCATTGTACGTCAGCAGTATGCCCCTGCCTTGGTGTGGGGCATAAAGATGATGTACTTAAACTGAATACTCTGAACTTAAAGTGCCCCAGGATAACTACTGCAACCCTAGAAGAAGAGAGAATATGCACAATCAGGAGGAAAAAAGAAAAACAGGAGAGCAAATAGGGCAAGGTGGCAAAGACCCCTCAACCAGTAAACTGTTCCCAACAAAAGAAAAGGAAATAAGAGAGTATGAGGGAGGGACTGACTACTGCAACAGTGAAGAGAAGGACATCTACTGTTATAGTAAGATTTTACATGAATGTACTATGTCCTTCCATATATTCGTCACCTATGGGACAGTACCTACAGTAGCAAAGGATGGGAGGACGAAGGCACAAAGGACCTCTCCACAAACCCATGAAGGGTAGCCCTAGCTCTGGAAATGGCATCCAACTTGTAATGTTTCGTAAAAGCGTGGACAGAGGACCAAGTAGCTGCTCAGAGGATGGATCTAATATCTAAACCTTTGAAGAAAGCCTCAGAAGAGGTTACTGCCTTCATAGAACGTGCTCAAACTGAAGCAGAAAGATGTTTACTATTAATGAACAGCAAAAGGCAATGGCATCAGAAATCCAGGAGGAGATGGCTTGCTTAGAAACCACCAAACACAATGTACTGGAAATAAAAGAAAACAATTTTCCCAAATTTGCAAATAGTCCAGATCCCAGATTCGCTGGTTTCAGGACTTTATTTTGTGTTTCTGAGTTGTCCAGACCTTGCTGTGGTAGAGGGAAGTCTTTCTGCTTATCGGTGTGAGTGGTAAGCATTGAGCTGCCTATCTGTCGCTAGAGGAGTGGTTTCCAGCTCAGGAATTGTACCTCATTTGGCTGTTTGGGGCTGCTTTCTATCCATTTCAACTTTTTGGCTTAAAAACCTGGGTTTGTGCATGCTTGCACTTGTTTTAGATCAGTGGATCCTGTTTGGGCGTCCTGCAGACTACTACATCACCAGAAATGAGGAAGAGACTTTTTGCTAATTACAAACACCTTTTTGGCTTTTTGCTAACTGCACTTCTAAAAGCCATTTTAAAGTAGTCTTGCTACTACTTCTACTGTATTTTAAATCGTTTTACTGTTTGTGCACTTGATTTCTGCTTAAATTCAAAGTTTAAACAGCATTTAATGTTGTAGGCTACATACTCAAGTGTAATAGCCTTTTCTGTGCTTATTTACTGTTTAACTGCATTTTTCTGCTTAATTTTACCCAAAAAAAAAACCAAAAAAAAAAAAAACATTACTATCTGTTTGCTTGCTTCCTGCCTTTTTTCTATACTAGAATAGTCCGGATCCCAGATTTGCTGGTGTCAGGACTTTATTTTTGTGTTTCTGAGTTGTCCAGACTTTGCTGTGGTAGAGTGAAGTCTTTCTGCTTATCAGTGGGAGTGGCATTGAGCTGCCTATCTGTCACTAGATGAGTGGTTTCCAGCTCAGGAACTGTACCTCATTGGCCGTTTAAGGCTGCCTTCTACCCCTTTCAACTTTCTGGCTTAAAAACCCATGTTTGCGTGGGTTTGCACATTGAGCAGCGCTGCTTAGCTAGGGTTAAACTATTACCGGCACCAGAAAGTGTGCTCTTCATATTTTCCCTATGAACTAGCCATTTTTCCAGTCTTAGCACTTAAACCTGATTCTTTGAGCTCAGCACTTGCTTAGAACTCATTGTAAGCACTAGATATTCTATAAATTGCTACAGCACTCAAATTTCCTTACCAAGTAAAGAGGAAAACAGTTCTAGTACTTAAATAAACAAGCACCTATCCAGGCATGCCTAAGGGTCAGCTCCCAGTGTTTTCTCTGGTCCACCTGATTAATCTGGGCATCTTGGAGCAATGTAGCAATTGTCTCATGTTCACAGACAACCCTCTCCTCCTACCACCCAACATCACAACCCGTCAGAGATGCACGTATATAGCCAAGCTGCAAGCCTAGCTCTCTCCAGCCAAGACTGGACTAGTCAGTCAAGAGGAGAAGGTAAACACCCGCACCACAACACAAAGCCCTTCAAAACCTACACCACCAAAACTCACACATAGTAACACAAAACACACACCTACATTTGCAGAGGCTGTTAATAAAAATCTGTCCAAGCAACAGAGACCTCCAAAGCTGAAACGCAAACAACCACAACCCCCCCCCCCAACACAACTCAAGCAACACATAGCCCACAAAACCAGTGTGCCACTAAGGCAAAACAACGTACCCAACACACCAGTTATAGGAGACTCTATAATCAGACACAATGAAGTCCCACTCACCAGGCTAAACAAGGAGAAAATTACAGTCAGCTGCCTGATGGGTGCCTGGATCTGCTACATAACACACGCACTCAGGTCACTCCACAACAAATACAAATACAACTCTGTCATTGTCCATGTTGGAGTGAATGACCAGAGATGAATCTCCCTGGATTACATGAAAAGAGACATGGAGGAGCTCTTGGATCTTGTAGCCCAGGCAGGTATGACCCTAGCCCTAAGTAGTATCCGGCCATCGCCCATAATGATACCACAGTACAAGGACAAAATGATTGACTTCAACAACTGGCTAAGCTTCTGGTGTCATTCAAAGGGGATCCATTATCTGTTTGCCTGGGATGACATGGTTGACAGACTACGATTCTTTGCCAGAGATGGCCTGCACATGTCGCCCCTGGGATTCCGGATACTGGCTAAGGCTCTTGCCACGCCTATAGTGCCTTTTTTAGGCAGGTTTCAATGACAAAATTACCACCGTAACAGGTATAAGCAAGCAAAATCTGAGGGTAATGCTACTCAATGCTAGAAGTCTAAACCTCAAAATGTAGTAACTCGAGGCACTCCTCAAAATGGAGAACATCGACATCTGTGCAGTGACAGAGACCTATTTCAAGGCTCCAGAGAGCACCTCTGCAATACCAGCCTACAATTCATACCACACCTTTCGGCCATCTAACCTGGACCGAAACATTAAAGGTGGAGGCGTGTCCATATTCACCGAGGATATCCACACCTCCAGGTTAGTTGCCCAACATAATGCATCCGCGATTCTCCAGGTGCAACTAACACTAGACAAGACTGCAATCCAAACTGTAGCTTGCTACAGATACCCCACCATGCCCCATGATTCCCACTCCACTTTTCTTAACATACTGGAAAGTATTAAGGTACAACCAAATACCCTAATACTGGAAGACTTCAACT
Source organism: Protopterus annectens (assembly GCF_019279795.1). Taxonomy (NCBI): domain Eukaryota; kingdom Metazoa; phylum Chordata; order Ceratodontiformes; family Protopteridae; genus Protopterus; species Protopterus annectens. Next base: position 1,334,995,352 of record NC_056743.1, read on the forward strand.
ACCCCGCCATTAACTGGGAAAACTACTCATGTACCAACACATCTGCTCAATGATTTTTGGAATTCATAAATTCCAACGCCTTGGATCAACTTATCCATACCCCCACCAGGAGCACCAATATCCTAGACCTGGTTATTACCAACATGGGCAACCCATGCTCCACACCAGAGGTCAGCTCCTTGTTGGTCAGATCCAACCATAAGCTAATCACCCTAGACTTCCACATCCTGTCCCCAACCCCATTAAGGTAACCACCGTAAAAAACTTCTCCAAAGCCAACTTCATGCTTCTCAAGACAGAAGTGGCAAACTTCACAACACCCATGCAAACGGAAAGTAGAAGTACGACTGCTGAAACTTACACCAAAGCATTGTATGGACACATACATGAGTGCATGGACCGTGCCATCCCAAACAGAACCAAAACGCTCTCCTCCAAAAAAAAGGAAGCCAATCTGGTGGTCCCCTTCCATAAACTCTACAACAAAAGGAAGAAACTGTTGCAAAAAAGAATAAAATCCCATGATTTGAAAAACTCCCTTGTCAGCCTCAGCAAGACGCTGAGATCCCTCATAAGATCCTCCAAAGCTAGTTATGAAAACAAAATCACCACAGACTCTAAAGACAACCACAAGGCATTCTACAGTTATGTCAAGAATCTCAATGACAAATCTGCTCTGAGTTACAGCACAATGGCACTAAATATACAGAACCAACTGATATTGCAACATCTTGGCAGATAGGTTTAGTGCTAACTTCACCCCCCCTCACCCCCTAAAGGGCCCATCTCAATACCGGAAGAATACCAAGTCCCGGTAATCATGGTCGCACAGGTAAAATCCGTACTCTCCAAAGCCAAGAATACAGCATCCATGGGATCAGACAACACCCCGGGCTCTGTTCTGCACAAATTACAAAACGAACTGGCACCCCACCTAAGTACCATAGTCAATCTTTGCCTCACTTCAGGCTTTGAGCCTACTGAATGGCGCACTGCTACGGTTATCCCACTCCACAAGGGAGGATCCACCACGGACCCTGGAAACTATCGCCCCATTAGCCTGACGAGCCTGATCTGCAAAGCCATGAAACATATCATCATGGAACTTATAAACAAAGACATAGGTAACCTTCAAACTCTGAACCCCACCCAGTCTGGGTTAGTGAAAAACAGATCATGTCTCCTATACCTGATTGACTTCTTTGAAGAAGTCACCAGAGCCGTGGATGAGGGTACAGTGGTTCAGACAGCCTATCTAGATCTCACCAAGGCATTCAACACCATCCCCCACTCTGGAATCATAGATAAACTCACTAAACTGAGCATAAATCCCTATGTCATGTGATGGGTTGCCAACTGGCTCACTGACAGAACCCACACCATGAAAGTAGCCGACTCCAGATCAGTGACAAGTGGAGTACCACATAGTTTAGTCCTAGGTCCACTCCTGTTTGGCATCTACTTCTCTGAAGTTCAGGCCAACACAGGGGGACTATGGCTAACAAAGTTTGCAGACGACTGCAAACTGGGAGCCATTATTGAATCCCCAAATGATGTGGACATTCTACAAAACAGCCTCACTGAGACAAAAGCCTGGTGTCAAAGCCATGGCCTCAAGCTCAACGCCAAAAAATGCATAGTCATCCCCTTTGGGAAAAACCCTGCGTCCATGAACTACCACATAGGCGGTAGTCCACTTAACATGAAAAGCATAAGAGACCTAGGAACACAGGTAGACAGTAGTCTCTCCTTTGATAACGACATCGCCACAGCTGTCAGGAAATCCTTCTACGTGGCACACCTCATCACAAAAGGTTTCTCATCCAGAAAAAAGGAGGTCCTTGTTCCTTTCTACTCATCCCTCATTAGACAGTACAGTTGTGTACACTTACCATAAATGTAGATGTTCGAGTGTATTCACTGTTGCAGTCATTACATTTGGGTAATCCTGCTGGCAGGTTGCCCTCAGCCGGCCTGAATTCCGAAGTCTTGGGTCCTGTGTCGGCCACTGTCGCCCTTTCCCTGACGTCAGGGGTATAAAAGAAGCAGCCGATGCCATTTTCTTCAGTTTTTCTTGCCCCAGATGTCAGGTGCCCCCAAAAAGGGTAGCCAGACTTTATATATATATTCATTAATACACCAATATAAATTTTACCTTCATCTATAAGCAAATACACCACATAGGTAGTATAAATCAGAGAAGGACAGATAAGATCCAAAAGAAAAAAGGGGGGAGGCGGGTGGGTAACCTGGACTGCAACAGTGAATACACTCAAACATCTACATTTATGATAAGTGTACACAACTGTACTATGTTCTTTGTGTTTCACTGTTGCAGTCATTACATTTGGGTAGAGTCCCAAAGCTATGGTTAGGAGGCTGGAACTAGACAGCAGTAGGAGCGGCTAAGAGGCCCTGCAGGACTGCAGTGGCAAAGCCTGCCCTGGATTTAGAGTAGAGTGGCAGATGATAATGCTTTGTGAAGGTATGCACTGAACTCCAAGTAGCCACCTCTAAAATGTCTCTGGTTGGTACTCCCTTGAGAAAGGCTGCTGAGGTGGCTGCAGCTGTGGTGGAATGAGGCCTAATGCCCTTAGGCACTGGTTTGCCATGGTGTAAGTAGCAGAAATGAATGCAGTGGCCTAACCACTTAGAAATAGTCTGCTTTGAGATAGGCTTTCCTTGTGATCCTGCAGCATATTCCACTAGTAATTGCTCTGTCTTCCTGAAAGCTTTGGTTCTGTCCAAGTAGAATCTAAGCCGCCTGTGTATGTCCAAAGAATGCAGAATTCTTTCCCCTTTGTTCTGTGGATTTGGGTAAAAAGTTTCCAGATGGATGGCTTGGTTAAGAGCCGCACTGGACACTACTTTAGGCATAAATGTTGGGTTTGTCCTCAGGGAGACCCTGTCTGGATGAAAAATGATGAAAAGCCATGAGCGCATGTAGCTCTGAAACTCTTTTTGCAGAAGTAATTGCTAAAAGCAGAGCTGTTTTCCAAGATTAAAACTTCATGTCAGCAGTAGCAGCTGGTTCAAAAGGAGGCAGTGTGAGCTTTTCCAAGACATAGTTGAGGTCCCATGCAGGTATTGGTAGTGTCCTTGGGGGCCTTAAATTTTTGGCTCCTCTGATGTACTGCCTTAATAAAGGGTGAGAAAAAAGTGGTGGCTCTGTATTGTAATGAGCCAAAATGGCAGAGACATCAATTTTAATTGATGGAAAAGATAGGCCTTTGTCCAGCATCTCAGTTAAGTATTGCAAAATCTGAGGAATATTTGGTACCGCTGTATCAGTTCCTTGTGCCTGGTTCCAGGCACAGAATCTCTTCCATTTTCCAGCATAAGATTTTCTAGTACTAGGCCTTTTGGCTTCCAGAATGACATCCATCACAGCTTTGCTGAGTGGTGTTTTTTGTAGGACTACATTATCTGCCATGCTGCCAAGTTTAATGTTCTGAGTTGGCTGTGCATGATCTGATTGTTTTGCTGGGACAGTAGTCGAGGTATTTGAGGTAAGGTCTAAGCTGGGTATAGAGATAAGTTCCTTAGTATTGGATACCAGTACTGGCGTGGCCAGTCTGGGGCAATCAGTATCATCTTTGGCTTCTCCTGTCTGACCTTTAGGAGCACCTTGGGGAGGAGAGGCAGTGGGGGAAAGGCATATACTGACAGGTTTTTCCAGCGGAAGGATAGGGCGTCCACTTTCCATGCTTGTCTGTGATAAGTCCTTGTGCAAAATCTTTTTAGTTGGTAACTGGGAGGGGAGGCAAATAGATCTATGTCCGGGCATCCCCATTTCCTTGTTATCATGCTGAAGACTTGTGGGTCCAGCTTCCACTCGTGGGGATCCATGAGGTTTCTGCTTAGTTCGTCTGCCAGAGTATTTTCCTTTCCTGGCAGTAATTGTGCCTGCAGATGTACTTGGTAAGTCAAAGCTGTGTCCCACAAGGTCATGGCTAGTCTGCAAAGGGGGTAAGAATGTATGCCCCCCTGCTTGTTTATATACCACATGAACGTGGTGTTGTCTCTGACTTTATCAGTAGTTGTTCCGGTTGAAGTAGGTCCTTGAAGGTTGTCAGTGCATTCTGAACAGCTAACATCTCTTTTTGATTTATATGTAGATGCATTTGGTTTGAGGATCATGTGCCCTGAATGCATCTTCCTGCCATGTGGACTCCCCAGGCATAGTCTGATGCATCCGTTGTTAGTGTCTCCCTGGCTGGAGGTAATGTGAATGGCTGTCCCTTGTTCTGGTGACAAGCCTTTGCCCACCATCGAAACTCCTGTTGCAGGCAGGGAATGAGAGTAATGACTGTTTCCAGGCTGTGGCAATGTTGAGTCCAAACACTTCTTAGGTACCACTGAAGTTTCCTCATATGCAGTCTTGCATATGGAATTAGTAGGATGCAGGAGGCCATGAAGCCCAAAGCCTGCAGAATTTTTCCTGCAGATAACTGGGCCTTTGTTGGCAACATTTTAAAATAGGTAGTCAGTTGCCTTTGTTTGTCTGGCGTGAGATAAGCCATCTGGGCAGTTGTACTCAAGCTTGCACCCAGGAATATTATCTCTTGTGAGGGTACTAGTTTTGATTTCTTTTTGTTGCCTGTGTACGCAAAGCATGTTAGAAGTCTTTTTACAAATGCCAGATGTTGAAGTAGAATGTCCTTATTCTCTGCTTGAATGAGACAGTCGTCCAAGTAAGGATATATTTGTATTCCTCTTTGTCTGCAGAATGCAATTACTGGTGCCAGGCACTTTGTAAAGACCCTGGGCACAGTAGATAAGCCAAAGGGCAGTGCAGAGAATTGGTAATGCATTGAACCAGCCTTGAATCTTAGGTATCTTTTGCATGATTGTCTGATTGGAACATGCAGGTATGCCTCTTTTAGGTCTAAAGTCACAAGCCAAGCATTCTTGCCCAGCATGGGCAGAAGCTGCTGCAAAGTCAACATTTTGAATTTCGGAATATCCAGGAAAGTGTTCAGAATAGATAGGTCCAGTATTGACCTCCAGGCCTTGTCCTTTCTGGGTACCAAGAACAGTCTTGAGTAAAATCCTTGTCCCTGCTCTTGCTCTGGTACTTGTTGAATGGCCCCCATGTCCATGAGGGATGAGACTTGTTTTTGTGCCTCTGCCCACTGATTTTTTTGGCAAATCTGGCCAGCCGTTTGTCTTTGGCAGAGTATGGAAATGGAACTTGTAGCCTTGTGACACTATGTTTAGAACCCACTTGTCCTGGGTTATGATGTGCCAATTTTGAGCAAAAAGTGCTAATTTTCCCCCTAAGGGTACTACCAGAAGATAAGTTCTTGGTGCTAACAGGGGAAGTCATTGGAACTGTTTTCTCTAGGTTTGTGATCTATCTTCTCCAGCTTTGGAGGTAGAAGCCCCCCATTGCTTGGGCCTATAAGAACCTTGCGCCTGGGATCTGCCCCTTTGAGGTCTGTCTGACACAGGAAAGGACCAGTTTTTTGTGGGCCAGTATCTACTAAACCTAGGTGGCTGTACTTGTAAAAAATCTTTGACAGTTTGCATGGATTTAGCTTTGTCCTCCATTTTCTTTAACACCTCTTCTGCCTTAACACCAAACAAAGTATCATGCTGTAAAGTTACATCTAGTAATTTTACTTCAATATGATCAGGCAGGCTTTGTTCCTTTAACCAAGCATGCCTCCTAATTACAGAACCCGTAAATGCGGCCCTGCAAGAGGCCTCCAAAGAATCAAAACCACATTGCAAAGTATGTTTTCCAACTTGTTCTGCTGCATACAATAAATTATGCATTTCCTTGTTTTCTGCACATTCAGAATTTAACAACATTTTCTGTTTAAGCAATCCCATGACATGTTGCTGATACTTAAGCATATGAAATTGACAGTTTAAGACCCTTATAGCCAAAGTTGCAGATGTGTAAACCTTTTTTCCCCATCTATACAGTGCCCTTGAATCTCTGTCAGCGGGGGTTGGATTTTTTGCAGTGGAAGCCTTAACTCCCTTTGGACCCTGTGAAATAGTTTCTGGGTCAGCAGCAGGGTTTCTAAAAAGAAATTTGTGTGAGTCAGGTACCCTGTAATATCTGTCAGGCTTAACAGGAGCTGGGGGTAAGGAGCCAGGGGTCTGACTAGACTCCGAAAATACATCATCTACAATGTCTAACACAGGTGGAATGGCTAGAGGCCTGTGCTGAGGTAGTAAAAGAAAATCCCTGAGCCTCTTTTTAGATTCTGAAAAATCTTGGCTCTCCCAGCGGAAATGCCACCTCATGGTATGCAAGGTTTCCCCAAAGGAATAGTCCTCAGGAGGAGGTGCTGAAGGAATAGATTCTTCAGCATCAGAATCCTCATAGGGAGGAAGAGAATATTCCTGATCAGAAGAAATAGAAACCTGATCTGAAGATTCAGTCAGTGTCTTGCCTAGGCCTCTTATCAGGAGGGGGATAGGAACCCCTGATCAAGGTAATCAAGTCTTCGGCCATTTTCAGCATCTGTTTTTTGGGCATAGAGGCCTGTCCACGTGGCTCTTGAGTTTATTTCCTTGGTTTAGAAGGTTCTTTAGTCTTTGCCTTTGAAGCTGAAGTTGTTTTAATGTAAAGATGTTTAGGTCTGAATACACCCTCAGAAGCCAGTACCTGCTCAGCGGCTCTGGACCCATCTGAGGGATTAGCGTCCGAGGCTCCAATACCTTGAGTATCCAGCGGCATGGCTGATTCCACGTGGGAGTCAGTAGCAGCCTGTGACTCTAAAGTAGCAGGCGTCGGGGGCTGCGAAAGCGCCACACTGAAAACCGGCGACTGGCTTAGAAGAAGCTTTGTCATCGGTTTTGGGCCTCGGTTGTTTTTCTTTATCCTTTTCTTTGCATTTTTTGTAAATTCCGGTAGTCGGATGGCTATCCGACGACATTTCAGGGTAATTAAACCGGCATCCAAAAAAGTTTAAAGCAAAATCATACTGACGCTTAATAGTGCGTTGGTTAAATCTAGCACAAAACCGACAACCAGTAATGTTGTGATCAGGGCCTAGGCAAGGAATACAGTAAGAATGAAAATCCTTATGAGGTATTTGCTTTCCACAAGAAATACAATTATTAACTTTTTCTGACATCAGTCTGGAGCAAGAAAAAAGTTTCCCCAACAGGGTACTTAGCTTTATTGAAGACTTTGGATCTGAAACTCAAACACGAAAATCTCAGGAGTCGGCCGACCTGCACTTGCGAACTGCTTCTGCTTCAGGCACCGCGTAGCAAGAAAGACTGAAGAAATTGGTGATGGCTGCTTCTTTTATACCCCTGACGACCTGACGTCAGGGAAAGGGTGACAGTGGCCGACGCAAGACCCAAGACTTTGGAATTCAGGTCAGCTGAGGGCAACCTGCCAGCAGGATTACCCAAATGTAATGACTGCAACAGTGAAACACGAAGAACATCTATTATAGAGTACAACCCCCCATTTGTTATGTACCTCACGAGACATTTACAACAACTGGAAAGGCCACAGAAATACCTCCCAAAGAGGATCATCAGCCTCAAACAGATGCCCTATGCAGTTCGTCTCAAAAAACTCCAGCTCTACTCCGTCACATATCGCCTACTCAGAGGTGATCTCTGCCTAACATACAAAGCCATGTCAAACCCAGAGCTGTTGGACATACTACATTTACAGAAATCCCAATCTCTCCGAGCCACGACCTAAACCTCGTCACCACAATAAACAAAACATGCTGGAGGGATAGGCCCCCATCCCAAAGACTCCCCATACTTTGGAACAGACTGCCATTCATGTCAAGCAGAGTGCCTCATTAGCCCTCTTTAAGAAAAATCTTGATGACTGGATGGGAAATAGGAAATTCACCCCGGGGATCTCTTCTGTGGCTCTGCTCGACAGGGGCACAGGAAAATCATTTTTGGGTGGCGAAAGCCAGGGAATCTTTATGGCTAGGCTTGTACAGGCCCTAGGGCTGATAGCCTAGTACCTACCTATGAACCTATGAATATCTTTTGTTTTCAACCAAATAATATCCGAGCTGTCAATGTAGAGCCAAAGTGTGAAGAACCTATACACTAACAGATTGCAGAGAAGGAAAAAAGAAGGAAGCTAGATAGACTGATTAAGACACAACTCATTGACCACCTTGGGCGTAAAAAAGAGATTAGTAAGCAGAGACACTCTATCCCTATGAAAAATCAAAAAAGGAGGAAATGCCATTAGAGCCTGAAGTTCAGACACTCCCCCAGTTCAAGGGCAACTAATAAATTAGTCTTCCAGGTGCAATAATGAAAACAAGAAGAGGAAGTAGATTCATAAGAAACCTGAGTCAAATTTTCAAGGACAAAATTAAGGTCCCAAGAGGGAGGAATTGGCTTTCTTTGTGGCCTGATATGAAGGATGCCTTTAAGGAACAGTTTGACCTCAAAGCAAGAGGCCAATGGTGGGTTCAAAGGCAGACAAGCAGAGACTGCTGATAAGTGAGCTTTAATGATAGTTATGTACTCACCATAGCTTGGTATCTGTGTTATCCGTAGTCACCATTCATCACGTATGGGTCCAGGATCCAACATTGGATCTGAGCCAGCACACTTAGACAACAGGTTAACTCAAGCTCCTCCCAACCCATAATGCTCTGTTTCCCTCTAACCCCTCAGATTGAGTTTGCCATGGAGAAAGAAGACAGACAAAAACTACCTGCCACCAGACAAAGTCCACCAAAAACATGCCAATCCCTCAGGAAGGGGGATGGAGGGTGGGATCATGATGAATGGTGACAACAGATAACACAGATACCAAGTTATGATGAGTACATGACTATCAATCTGATGTTATCCTAGTCACTATTCACCACATATGGGTCAGAGTCACCAGCTACCTGGCATTTTTGGGTGGCCTCATGGAAGGACATGGCAAAGAACAAGGCAACCCTTCCCCTAGAAACTAGGTCATGTTTTCAATGGGAGATGAAAGCATGAGGAGAAGACCAAGCTACCGCTGCACAAATGTCTTCCAAAGACTGATGAGCTAGAAAGGCAGCTGAAAAAGCCACTGACCTGGTAGAGTGAGCTCTAACTGGTCCAGGCAAAGGAGACCCAAAAGAAGAGAATATGTAAGAAATGCACCGAGAAAAACTCCAGGAAATAGTGATTTTCGAAGCATCTTGGCCCTTCCTGCTGACTGAAAATGCCACAAACAGTTGGTCTGATAGACGAAAGTTCTTAGTTCTGTGTAAATAAAAATGAAGCTGTGTATGAACATCTAGGGTAAGTAATATGTACTCCCCTTTATTAGCATAATTAGGAAAGAACAGTGGTAGCTAGATAGACTGATTGAGATTTACTTCAGTGGCAACTTTTGGTATAAAGGAAGGGTTGGGTCTTAAGGCCACTCTGTCTCTATGAAATATCAAATAAGGAGGCTTAATGGGAAGAGCCTGCAATTCTAAAACTCTTTTTGCTCAACTTATAGTCACCAAAAAGGCGGTCTTCTAAGAAAGAAATCTGAGGTCACAGGATGCAGCGGGCTCAAAGGGGGGGCTACTTAGAGATTGCAGCACCAGAGCAAGATCCCATGGAGGAGAAGGATCCTTGACTGGAGGACGTAACAAAACAATACCTTTCAAGAAGGCTTTGCAGATGCGAGAAGAAAATCTAAGTTCATCATTGAGATAAAAATTAGAAACTGCTGCCAACTGGACTCTGATCACAGAGAAACTAGCACTGCCCCAAAAAAAGGGAAGCCATGAAAAGAAGAACATCAGAAATAGGAGGCGAAAACAGATCCAGATTCTGGCCTTTAGCCCACATAGAGAATCTCTTCCACTTACTTCTGTAAATTCTCTTGGTAGAAGGTTTTTGGGAAGCAAGAATAATATCCTTCACAGGGGATGCAAGCCTGGACTTAGCAAGAATCACTGGAATTGGACAAACCAAGCTGTCAGAAGGAGGGTTTGCAAATTTGGAAAAGGACAAAGTGACGGATGGGATATCAGATCTGGACCCAAATTGAGCACCCTAGGGGGGTGCCTCAGATGAGACTGTAGAAGAGGGAACCACACCTGCCAATACCAGGAGGGGGCAATGAGGATCAACTGCGTCCCTGAGGTGTCTTGCTTTCTGAAGAACTCTTGGAATAAAGGGTAACAGTGGAAAGGCATAGAGAAGAGCCGGAGTCCAATCGTGAGTCATAGTGTCCCTGGGAAACTCCCCCTCTGGGAGGATCAGGGTGAAGTATCTGCTGTATTTGTGGTTGAAAGAGGAAGCAAACAGACAGCAGCTTGATTGGCCCCACCAACGGAAGATCTGCTTCGCCACTAATGGATTCAGGGACCACTCATGAGGGGTCAGAATAGCCCTGCTCAGTTTTTGTCTGCCAGTACGGTGAATGCTCCAGGAATGTGCATTGCCAAGAGAAAGCTCCCAGAGGACATTGCTCACTCCCAAACCCTCATGGCCTATCGACAATGCAGATAAGAATATGTGTCCCCTTGCTTGTTTATGTACCACACGACAACCATGTTGTCTGTGTAAACTGCTACTGTCCCTACAGGAGGTAGTCCTGAAAAGCTTGCAATCAAAGGAGGACTGCTCTCATCTCCAGAACATGCATGTGCAGTTTGTTCTCTGACTGGGGCCACGTCCCTTGGACAGTCTTCCCCTGGAAGTGCCCACTCTCCAGAAAGGAAGCGTCCGTGGTCACCATGGCTGAAGGAACTGGGGGAGAAAAAGACCTGCCCGCCAGAAGGTCTGCGGAGTCCATCCATCATGAAAGATGTCTCCGACATATTGGAGTAAGCCTGATAGGGACTGACAGAGGATGAGAAAGAGGGAACCACTGAACTGCCAGGGTCCACTGTAGAACTCTCATGTAGTACCTGGCCAGTGGGACCAGATAAATGGCAGCTGCCATTGAACCTAGAGCCCTTAGAATTAGTGATACTGGATTAGGTTCATAGGTTCATACTAGGCTATCTGCCCTAGGGCATTTATAAGCCTAGCCAGAGTGTGTTTGGCTTTCACCACCCATTTTAAATGAATTTTGCTATGCCCTTTTTCGAGGTTAGTATACTGTGCCTCTGTCTAACAGTGACACAGAAATGATACCCGGGGTAAACCTACGATCTCCCATCCACTCAGCAAGATTCCTCTTGAAGAGAGTCAATGAGGGACTCTGCCTAACTTGGACTGGGATTTTATTCCAGAGTGAAGGGAGCCTCTGGGTTATGAATCTGTCCCTCCAACATGTCCTATTTATTTCAGTGCTGAGGTTCAAGTCTCTCGAGCGCGTAGCTCGATGGGATTTGGATTTTCTGAGGTGCAGCATGTCCAATAATTCCAGGTTGAACATGCCTTTATACGTCAGGCACAGATCGCCTCTGAGCAGGCGGTATGCCACTGAGTAGAGCTGGAGTTTCTTTAACCGGGCAGCATATGGCATCTGTTTGAGCCCTTTGATCCTCTTGGTGAGGTACTTTTGGGGTCTTTCCAGTTGCTGCAGGTGTCTGGTAAGGTACATCCCAAAAGGGGAATTGTACTCAATTATGGGCCTGATGAGAGATGAGTAAAGAGGCACGATGACCTCCCCAGATCTAGATGTGAATCCCTTCATGATTAGGTGGGCTATATAAAATGTTTTTCTAACCACTTTGGCCACGTGGTTTTCAAATGAGAGATTGCTATCAACTTGGGTCTCCAGGTCCCTAATTACTTCTTCCGTACTTAATGGATTACCACCTATGTGGTAATTTGTGGCCACTTTGTTTTTGCCAAAGGGGATGACTATATACTTTTTGGCATTTAGCTTGAGTCCATGGCTCTGGCACCAGTTGTCTGTTTCTATGAGGCCCTTTTGTAGGATGCTTGTGTCAGCGGGAGAGTCGATTATGGCGCCTAGTTTGCAGTCATCTGCGAACTTGGTCAGCCACAGTCCTTTCGTGTTGGCCTGTACCTCCGAGAAATATATACCGAACAAGAGAGGTCCCAGGACTGAGCCTTGTGGGACGCCACTTGTAACTGGTTTGGAGTCTGACATGGCTCCAGCAATTCTAACCATGTGGGTTCTGTCCTTGAGCCAGTTTGCAACCCATCTAGTGACATAGGGGTTTAAATTTAAGCTGGTGAGCTTATCTATAATGCCTGAGTGGGGTATTGTATCGAAGGCTTTTGCGAGGTCCAGGTAGGCTGTGTGGACCACCTTCCCCTCGTCAATGGCCTTGGTGACTGTTTCAAAGAATTCGACCAGGTTTAAGAGGCAGGATCTGCCCTTAACAAAGCTGAACTGGGTTGGATCCAGTGCCTGTAGGTCCCCAATATCTTTATTTATGAGGTCCATGATGATCCTTTCCATAGCTTTGCAGACCAAGCTAGTCAGGTTTATGGGGCGATAGTTTCCAGGATCCGTTGAGGCACCACCTTTATGGAGAGAGACCACTGTTGATGTACGCCACTCTTTGGGTACATATCCTGTAGTAAGGCTGAGATTGAACAGTAGCTATAAGCATCTACCTCTACAGCCTTTCTCAGAGGCGTCCCTACCAGGGACATCCTAGAAGCTGCTACCTGGAGTTCTGCACATACTTTCACCAAGCATTACCATTTGCCAATATTTTTCTAAATCCAGAGCTGGCTTTGCCACTGCAGTTTTGCAGGGCCTTATAGCTGGTCCTAATGTTATCTAAATTCCTCCCCCATCCTTAGCTTTGGGAATCTACCCAAATGTAATGACTGCAACAGTGAAACATGAAGAACATAGCACAGTTGTGTACACTTACCATAAATATAGATGTTCGAGTGTATTCAATGTTGCAGTCCTGGTTACCCTCCCTCCAGCCCCTTGACTTCTTTTGGCTATACCTCTTCTCTCCTTTTCAATGCCTAAAAGCTTTTTGGTGTATTTGCTTTTTTGTTTGAGGTATAACCTTGTATATTTATAGATTTAACTGCTTCCCATTAGGAGGGCACCTGACATCTGGGGCACGAAAAACTGATGCAATGACATCGGCTGCATGTTTTATACCCCTCACGACCTGACATCACGGAAGAAGAGACAGCAGCCAATGTAGGACCCAAGACTTTGTTAATCAGGCTGACTGAGGGCTACTGCAAGCAGATAACCCAAATGTAATGAATGCAACAGTGAATACACTTGAACATCTACATTTATGGCAAGTGTACACAACTGTACTTTCTGTCTGTTCATCATAGCCAGGACTACCACCACACATGAAAGCGTGTGTTAGTTGTTCGCCAAAGAGATCAATTACTCAAAGCAATTGCATCTAAGGGTCTAAAATCTTGCAGCTGAACTGCATTCTTCCAGCCTTTGACATCTGCTGTTAGTAATGAAACATTAACTGCTCAGTCCTGAATTCTTGTAATTAGACTAAATGCATCAAGGAAGAGAGGAAATATTAGTACTCCAGTCTTTTCCTTAACCACCAATAATGTCCTATTCTAATCATGTCCATTTCATTGTTGCATCGCATGAGTGACGTTTAATATGATCTCCATTTAAGCAGTAATGACCTTATTGTCAGAGGTTCACTGAATAGTGTCCTTAGATAGGGTCACTGTCTGCTGTCACAAAGATTATGTAGCTACACATGTAATTTCTTTGGTTTGCTTTGGTGATGATGCTGCTGTTTCACTTTTCATTTGTATTCATAATTTTTTTATATAAATATCTTTATTAAATCACTACTTAAACAGTGACACAAGTAGACATGCATTTATATTAAAGAAAAAAAGTAACTTTTTTCATGCAGTACACACATTTTTCTTTTAATAAATGTCATTCATTCCAACATTACATTCTTTAATTCCTTCCTTCCCTTAAGTATCACTCCTTCTCCTGAACATTATTCTGCATTTTTAAGTTATTCTTTCCTTTTTCTAAAGATCCCACCTCTATTTTTTAATCTGCTGTGCAATATTAAGTTCAGTTACATTTGGTTTAAATTTTGATTTCCATTTTGTTTTGGTTTTTTTTGGCAGCCAGCAGCATTAACATTAATAGTCTTACTATATCTAGGCAGTCTAGAGCTTGTGTCCCAGCTCAAAATAATCCTTTTCTTTGTTAAAATGCTTTGCTATCCCAGTATTTCTGACAAAACATTCCATAGGGAGTTTTTAAAACCTGCCAGTTTTTCTTTAATCTCAGAAAACATTCCAAATTACACCCCCCCTCCCTGTTTCCCATCATACTTCCAGCATTTACTGTCTTTTTAATGAGGAAAGACTCTTTGAAGTTTGACTGATGTGTAAAAATACTTAAGTAAACACTTCAGAGAAACATTCTAGACTTTGTTGCATATTTTTGAGTTATATAGATGTCTTTTTATTGTCCCTTGGTAAACTGCCTTTCCAGTTTCTCTTCTCATCCTTTTCTAACCTCCTCTGATTGATTGTTATAGTTATGCAGTAGTTGATATACGCTACTAATTATGCTTTTTTTAACAGTTGCTTCTGTTCTAGACTCAACTAAAACTCTACCACAGCTGATCTTTCACTTAGCACTCAGCTGTCCCTTACTATTTGCCTATATTCTGTTAGCAGCTCCTGGAGTGGGAGGCAGTCTCTAACCTGTAGTTCAAATTTCTGCTTGGATACATCCCACTCTATTACCTTTCCCTCCATAGTTTTGTGCTCCCCATACCTTGGTTCCTTTGCTGATTTTCTTCAACGAATTCCATCTCCCTCTTGCCTGCTTTTTGTACCCTTACTTACAGTAATCCCTACTGATACAATCTCATTTCTCAGTCCTATGTTGGCTTAATTTTTAAATTTCCTTCTGCTACTTTATGAATATAATGTTATTTAGGTTTGTTATTCTTAAGGATCTGCATCCAAAATCTCACTGTCTCCTTATTTCTCAACCCTACCTAACATGTCATCATTTTTCCCTCCTGCTTTGATTTATAACCTTATGCTTGTATAATGTTTCTGAGCCTTAACTGCCACTTAATATATCCCTTCAAATCAAGTAATCCTAAACCACATTGTTGTAATGGTGAGAATCAACTTAACTCTTGCTCTCTTCCCTCTCAAATAAACTTTCTTTATTAATTAATATCCATAACTTCTTCTCTAGTTGATAAAAATACACTTGACCAGTATATCAAATTAAAAAAAAAACTATAACTCTTTTCACTGCTTGTATCTTAACTATCCATGCTCATAATCAAGACCTTCCAGTTTCAAAGCTTTTGGATGATCTTTCTTTTAGATACCCTATCTGCTGTAAACAGAATCCTTTGTAATCCATACATCTCAGTAATTCATCTTATGATCCCATACATATGAGTATTGCTGTAGCAATTCAAGTGAAGGTATGTAGTCTACTGCTGTACCACTGCTTTTATTTTCATTAATTATATATCCAGAAAAGACCTGAAAACATTGCAGAATGTTCCACAACACTGAAATGTTCTTTTCTGGATTTATCAAGTACAAAGTAATATCATCTGCTTAAAAAAATATTGAGTACTATGCCACTTACATCCTTTAATTTGTGGGTCACTTATTTTCTTTGCTAGTGGCCCTAAATGTAAAGCAAACAACAAAGGGGAAAGAAGACACCCCTGCCTGGTTCAGCTTATCAGAAAGGAACTCACCCATCTTAATTCTTTCCTCTGACCCTTCATATATCCTCCCAAGTAACCCTATTATTCCATCAGGGAATTTGACTGCTTCCATTGTTCCACTCATAAAATCCCAGCTGACTCTTTCAGATCCTTTCTGTGCATCGAGAGCCACAGATAATCGAAACATCTTCTTAAATTCTTCTTCCCTCTGGATCAACATTGTTCTGTTAATGTTGTCCAGTGTTTGCTTTCCCTCCATAAAACCACATTGATCCATATCTATCAGTTTTGGCAATATCTTTGTCATTCTGTTAGCTAGTAATGACATGAACATTTTGTAATCATGGTTTCAAATTGAAATTCATCTATATGAGGCTGGTTCTGAATGGTCTTTACTCTCTTTTGGAAATGTAACTACCACAACTTTTCTTCCAACATGATGATACTTTGCCACCTTTTGAGATACTGTTAAGCAAAACCTTCCGTAACTTTATCACTTTCTTCCCTTCCAACTACCAAACTTCCACATAAATGCCATCTGTTTGGTATGCATCACTACTTTTATCTCATTCCTTCCTATATTAGCTATTAATTATTGGGCCTCAGCTCTGTCTAACCTTGGCATAATTAAGTCTTCCATGAATATATCCGTTGGTGCTTTTTTCCATGGTTTGCACGTTCCTCTGCTTTATACAAATTTTCATGAAACTTTGGAAACATATGTAATACATATGTAGGATCTCTTGTTGTTTTTCTTGTCATAGGCTCCCTAAAATTGTTGACAACCTTTTCTACTTTCTTGTTGTCTAACTCATTGTGCTAAAAGTTTTTGTGCTCTGGTGTTATTAAAAAAACATATTTTCAGCTCATGCATATTATGACAGTACTCTCTTGGTTTCACTTTAGCATTGTGCAGTTGCCCCTCTTC
This sequence comes from Protopterus annectens, assembly GCF_019279795.1. Lineage (NCBI taxonomy): Eukaryota > Metazoa > Chordata > Ceratodontiformes > Protopteridae > Protopterus > Protopterus annectens. The sequence continues at coordinate 1,335,011,840 of NC_056743.1, forward strand.
CTGTTTTGTTAAATTCCCTTTATTCTGCAAATAAACTGTGTCAACCACTCTAAATACTTCCAATTACTTCTTTCCTATATCTCTTTCTCTTTTATTTCTACAGTAATTTTAAACTCTATTTATATTTTATAGCACTTTCTGTATTTCTGTTAACCCCAAATAATTTCCACAACTATCAATTTCTTAAATCCCTCTGTTTTAACAGGTAAAAGGGAAAGCACCAGTGTCTTAGTTTTACTTTACATTTGCCTTTTTAGTTTTACCTTAAATCCTTTTCCCAGTTTTTAATGGTATATGATCTGAAGTAGTTATTGTATGTGTGTCAAAGCTTTCAGTTAAATGCACATACTGTTGTGAAGTAAACTTTCTATCCAGGCTAGAAAAGGTGTTGTAAAATGGAGAATAACATGTAAGTTCCAATTTCCTACTACTGAATTCACATCTTCTGTACCAAATATTCTCATAATCTACTCTCCCGTGTTACACTTTTCTTCCAGGTCCCGTTAGATATTCACCATTGCAAACCAAGTTCCAGACCCTATCCATGCAAAATATTCCCTGATGAAACTGATTATTTCTCCCACAATTCACTTAATTGATAGTTTTAGGTTGGAATGCAAGTACATTCCAGTATAATCCTTTTCCCCTGCCAGTAACTCCTTAATGCCAAAAATCTGCCATTATTGTCATTTTTCCTCTTTTGTTATTACTGGAACCCCTCTAGCAATCAATATTATTACTCTGTTTCTCCTTTGTCCGTGATTTTCTGTTGAATGTCCACCTTGAAATCCTTTCTTTATCCAATTTACATGCCCATTTCTGTCCAGATAGGTCTCCTACAACATTATATTAAGAAACATATGGTGTGAATAGTAATTCATTGCTTTGCTCTTTGTCAAGACCTGTAGGACCATTAACATTCTATGATAATATGGACAAGGTTACCATAAGATTGGAAGTTATTCCCACCTATTGTATATGAGAGTTGCTTTAAATGTATATTTCCATTTTTTAGCTTACTTGCACTCACTAATGTCTGGCAGGCCAGACTCGTATGTAGTTGCTTTTTGACATCTCCATTTTAACCTGTGTCACATTTTTCAGAACCTAGTACTTCAGTGAAATCACTCAAAAAAGAAACTAAATATATTTTTTCAGAATGCCACATCCATTTTTAACTTACAGCAAATAGACATTATGTATACTTTCATTAAGATGAAGTTTATTCCTTCAGATAGGAACAGTTTTCACAAATCGATGACTACACTCACAGGCATTATTTATTGTAAAATTAAGGTTACCCACACTACAGAGAGTGTTAGAGCCAGTGTTCCTGCTTACACTGATTGCTGTCTTTTCTCTTCTTGTCTTATGTTCCTCTCCCAGGTGTGAAAAACATTTTGCATGCTTTCACTAAATATTATTTTTAGCTCTAAGAAAAAGTGCACTGGCTACCTTTAAATATATATGAACTAAACTATGCACGGTGATATTCAAATGCATTAAAGTATTAAGTCTGCCAGTGACGTAGCTACTTGTATATCTTATTCACTTCCCATGACTTCATTTTTCACTGATGGCAGTTTGCCAATGCACCTTTAAATGATAATCACAAATGTGCTGAGAGAACTGTACAAAATATAAGTATCAAGAGGGCTAGTGATTAATTGCTTGCACCTGCAGACGATTCAACTCCACGTAAAAGCAGCTGGTAAAGATAAAAAAAAGCTAATAACTTTCCAGATGCATGAAAGAATCTTTGTAAATTTCATTCAGAACATACTGTTCAGACTTCTTATATTTAACTGCTTTCACCTGTAGACTTTTAGACAGAGAGCATTGCTACTGGAAAAATAAATAGCTAAATATAAGAAAATTACTGTTTGTCATGCCTCTCATCATTTTTTATTTCTCAAACCTATTTGCTTAAAAATATTTATAGTATAAACCAAGGACATTACTCTAGGCATCCACCTCTGTAAAAACAGGAGAGTTTCTTTTTATCTTAGCTATTTATATATAATGTGATCAGTACACATCTACATCTCCCACGCCAGCAACCCAAGATCACAAAATTATATTAACTTAAAAACTTCTCTCCAACCTCTCTTACCTTACCACAGTAAAAAGCCTGGATACATTTCAAGTACGGGAAATTACTTTATTGTTTTTAATATCTTTGTCATATACATCAATCACTGATAAGACTCCCCATTCTCTCATTTAAAATACCATTCCACCATATACAACACTGCTTTACAATTTAACATGTAATTTACATTATAACATATCTATACAAATATTAATACAAAACAAACACTTTTTTTACTTAGTTACTTTTTCAGTCCCTTCTCTGTCCTTCTAAACAGTAGTGACATAAAGTGGGGTGTTATGTTTTAACGTTCACCCACCAGTTTTAACACAGTCAAAAAAATTCCAGTTTGTCTCAGCCATTTATTTCTTTCAAATCCACATTTCACATGTGTAATCACATATCTAATAAGACTTATTCCTTACAGTCTCTCATTTATTCTCTAATTTTGCAGTTTTGGTGGTCTTCTAGCTAGTCATCTCCACCTCCCAATACCAGCCGCTTGTTCAAATCCAAAGTATTTTTAATTTTTCTTGTGGCCTGCTCGGCTTTTTTTCTGTCACTCAAGCATTTTCCTTTGGAACACTGGAAAGGGTTTCACTGGCAAAGTCTTAAGGCTTTGTTGTTGTGAGAAGAATGGGAAGCAGAGTCCCCTTTTGTTTGCTGGCTACATTTTATTTCTTCCTTAACTTGTTCTGCATCCAAAATGTCTTTGATCCTCCAGAAAAAAATGTACTGAAGACAGCAAGATACAGTACCTTGAATCTCCCACCTCCCTCTTGACATTAACTGATTGTAAAAATAAACCTGCTTTTCTTTTGCCTTTTCTACAGTTAGTAATCATATGCCACAAACACTCTGCTGTCTTCCAGTGTTAATACTTTTCCTTTTTCTGACACAATTTTGTCAAGATAAACTCTTTCTGCTGCTATGATTGCATCTTTTCATGCTCGGGTTTGGAGCATGCAAGCAGTGTGCCCTTTCGATTAACAAACATTGCTGATGAACACCATCAGTCCACTTACTTATTTGTACTCTCATAAACTTAATACAGTGTCTTCCTTCCAGTTTCTTGGGTATAGTGGAAAATCTCAAGTCTCCTCAGCAAGCTGTCTCTTCTAATTCTGCCTTTTTAAACAGACTTTCTTGAAATGTCTCATGCTCAGTCAGCTTTTTTTTTTTTCATTTCAGCTTTGGACTTTTGCAGTTTTATCATCTCATCTGATTAATTAGTTAAAGCTTCTATTTTTTTAGCCTTCTGTTATTTGACTGTATATATTTCTCCAATGCTTAATTTATTTTAAGCACCAGAGTGCATTTGATTGATTTTTTCCACTAAAATTACTGCATGCCATATTCTGTATCAAAGCTGAAACTTAACTGCTCTTTGCAGAACAACTGCATTGGGTAAACCTCAGAATGTATTTGTTACAGCTACTTAGGTTTTGCTGTCCAGCTAAGTTATCCAGATTAGTAAAACAGATTATGCTGTCTGTGAAAGGTGGATAGGCATAGTACTTGCACAAAACATATGGGCTATGGGAAGTATAGTCTGGGGGATGTATGTTGTCTCTTAAGCTGTGGGATCTCTGAGATGAGAAACAACAGACCCGGGAAAGTATAGACCCATAAGTTTGACTAGTCTTATACGCAAGGCCATGGAAAGAGTAATCACGGACCTGATAAATAACAACATAGGAAACCGCCAGTTTGGCTTTGTCAAGGGAAGGTCATGCCTGCTCAGTCTTGGGGACTTCTTTGAGAAAGTCACTAAGGACATGGATGAGGGTAAAACAGTGCATACTGTCTACCTTGACCTGGCTAAGGCATTTGACACAATTCCCCACTTGGGTGTTAATAGATAACAAAACTGGGCATAAATCCCTATGTCACCAGATGGATAGCCAAATAGCTCATGGACAGGACACATGTTGTTAGAGTGGGAGAATCCATTTCCAGCAAGAGGCCAGTTACTAGTGATATGCCACAGGCCTTGGTGCTGGGACCTCTCCTGTTTGGAATATATTTCTCTGAAGTCAGGGCTAGTATAGCAGGCCTTTGACTGACTAAGTTTGCTGACAACTGCAAGTTGGGGGCAATCACTGTCTCTTCCAACAATGTAGATATCCTTCAGAAGGGTCTGACTCAGACAAATAATTGGTTCCAGAACCATGGCCTAAAACTAAAAACTAAATGTAAAAAACATATAATCCTACCCTTTGGTAACTCAAATACCTCTGCAAATTATAACATTAATAGCACAACCCTAAGAGTGGACTCAGAGATGAGAGATGCACTTACACAGATAGACAGTACTTTGAGCTTTGACCACCATGTGTACACAGTGGTGAGGAAGGCCTTCTTTGTGGCACAGCTTATAAGTAAAGATCTGGCATCCAGATGCAAGGAAGTTATAGTCCCACTGTACTCGGCCCTCATCAGACCAATAATCAAGTATAGTGCACCTATTGGCATGTACTTGACCAGTCACTTGCAGCAGCTGGAGCAGCCTCAGAGATTCCTTCCAAAAAATACAAGGCACAAAAAACATGTCCTATGTGGGGGACTAAAAGCCCTATCCCTTTACTCTCTCTCCTACTGACTGACTATTAAGAGGTGATCTATGCCTAACCTGCAAGTCACTCTCAGATCTAGCCCTGATAAAAATGTTACACATTCACAAGACAAACTACACAAGGACCACCCAATCTAGGGATCTAAACCTGGTCTGTCACATAAGCAAAACATGTTGGAGAGACAGATATGTGTCTAAGAGGTTGCCGCTTCTCTGGAACAGGCTTCTTGTTCACATATAGCAGAGCCTTTACCTGACCCACTTCAAACTTAGTTTGGATCAATGGATAAGGACTCAAATTCACTCCTGGGGTGACTCTTGTCCATTAAGGACAAGGGCAGTCTAGTATATTCAAAGACATAGGCACAAACCTAAGACATCCTGCAGCCCTTAGGGATCGAAAATCTGGTAAAACTCTCAAGCCATTAGCCTGAATCTCCTGTAAACCTATGTACATGTAAGAAGAATGTAAAATCCTCCTGGGGTATAGGTATTTAGATAAATTATGAAGGTTTTTGTGGTATTTCATTTTACCTTTATTGGATTGTGTCTTCATAGGTCCTCATTATCTTGCAAGTGCATAAAGTAGAATTTCCTTTTATATAATTTATTATAAACATTGTACAGAAGTCAAAGTATTTGTTCCCTTTTCAGATATTTTGATAAAATACATTTAGTAAAAACATTTTTTGAGAACATAATTAACTTTCTTACTTATAGTAGCTATTTTTTATTTGTGAATGTGCAGGCTATACGTGTATAAAGAATTCAAACATTCAGTTGAAACATAATAATATCCTCATTGTTTCAGAGGTGGGTTAGTTTTGCTGAATTCATTATTTGGGTTTTGAGAGACACTGTGTAAATGGTGATGATAGTTTCCAGCACTTTCTAAAATGCTAGCAGTGAACCGTGAGCAAAGAGGAAGACAGCTAATTATAACATTAGTTGTAGTTCTGATCATTCTGTGTTGACACATGAAGAAATACTTTAGCTTCTTACATGACAAATGCAGTATGATGTCTACGTGTCAGTTCCAACCACATGTTCCTGCTTGTGATTAGTAATTTATAGCAAAAGGAAGTTTTATCAGATAGTCTTTCAGCTAAAATTTAATTTTTAAAAACTGCTACACAAGCCAGAAATTGAAGACCAAAAGTCTCCTTTCACATTCTGTTGGCAAGGATGTTTGGATCACTTTGATGATGTTTTTTTGGTGTTGCTTTCTGTGAATAGTTGGAAGACTTAATGTTTTCTCCTCTACCGTGTGAAAGGGCTGGGAACTACAATTTGCTAAACAATTTTAAAGCAGTTGATTTTCTGCCAGCTGTTCATTTAATTAGCAGCTTGGAAGATAATTTATTGCTTGCAATTGCTTTGCAGTTATCCAATTAAGTAGTTAAGGTTTGCCTCCAGTGATGTCAGTACATCCTGATGGATGCACTAATTGGAAGGGCCTGCCAGTAGGGGCCCAGTCCCCATTTTTCTGATGTTTGCATCACTTTAAAAGTGACACGCAGAAAGGGAAATGGTCTTTTAAGTGCTAAAAAATCTTAGCAGTTGATCTGTAAAACACGTTTTATAAGATACTTTTTTGAGTAAAAAAATATATATCAGCTGTTTTGTCCCTTCCAGTGAGTATGGAAGGATATTCTCTGACTTTTCTGGAAATAATGCTAAAACCAAAATCCAGTCTGACAAAAAAACTATATAAAATTACAAACAGGAAATCAGAACAACCCTAAGATACTGTGGTCCACCATCAAGAAACTCAGAGGCATAGGCACAAACTTAAGCCATCCTCTAGCCCTTTCGTAACCTAGCCCCAAAACAGATTCAACAGGAGACGCCATTGCTAACCATTTCAACTCACGCTTTGTAAATCATGTTGCCTCTCTCTTTAACCTACAATCTTCTACAACTAGTTTAACACCTCTACAACCCCAGCTCATTCCTAGCCCTTCAAACCTCAACTGATCCCAACCTCCACTGTCAGAAAACTATTTAAAACTTTGAAACCTACTACCCTTGCCCCAAACAACCTACCAGCTGAATACATCAACATAGCTGCAGTTACTCTGGCATACTCTGCGTCTATTTTAATAAACTGGTCTATCAAGGGGAGCTGTATTCTCACTCCATCGGGAAAAAAATCCTACATACTTCCTGCACATAAGGATGGAAACTCCATTAACCTATCCAGTTACAGGCCCATAACCATCCCGTCTCCTTTGTCTCAAATAATTAAAAAGTGTATACAATCTCAAGTTTTTACTTACATTACTGAAAGTATACTACTGTCCCCAGCACATCATGATTTCCATCCACATCACAACACCACCACTGCACTCCTGAGCTTTGTTACAGCATTAAATCAAAGCAGAAACAACATTGAAATTGACTTTTTCATATTCCTCTATCTGTCCAAAACCTTTACACTGTGCCTCACCAGAAATTACAATGCAAAATGTCTTCTTGGGGCTTTGATAAACTCTCACTATCTTGGTTTAACAATTACCTGTCATACAGAAACTGAGTTGTAAAGAGGTAAAACAACATCTCCATGGGAGTCCCTTAAAGCTCTGTATTAGGTGCACTGCTTTTTAATATACTTATTAGTGACCAAACCAAACAAGCAATCTTAATTCAATATGCACACAGTTCCACAATCCTCTACTCCATCAAAACCATGGTTGAACTATAACAGTACAACCAAAAAGCTCTCTCATTGAGACTTGGTAAACTGACTTATAGCTCCTTCTAAATCCCAAAAAAGCCAAACTTATCTTATTTGTCCCTAATCAACTATCTGACCAAAAAAAATCCTTCTTAGTTCTGTCATTAAACAATACTGAGATAGAAATGGTAACACTTAACAAGCTGCTAGTGGTTACATTTGCTAAAAAAAGTAAAAGTGGACCATCTCGTAAAACAGGCTATAAAGAAAACCCATAAAAAATTGTGAGCCCTGTAATAGAGCTAAACCCTACCTAACAACAGAACATTGCAAAATCGCTTCTCATTCATACTCTCAATATACAGCCCCATACTTGTCAATTTACAATTCAGTCAATACTCCTTACTTGATCAGTCCTGTAATACAATTGCAGAATTTGTTGCCAGCCATCGTTGTAGGACACATTACTGCCTCACACTCAATTAACCTCAGAGGCTGGAATTAAGGCACTATATGACCTCTTTGCAGCTTTTTATGACACAATAAAGCTTACAAATGACTCAGACAAATGGCCAAGTCTAGGCAATGTTCTCCAACTCTGCAGTCCCAAAAGATCACTGTGCTCTTCTAGCAAGATGTTCCTAACTGTAACTCAATCGAACAGTACTGCTGGGGAGTACCTATATTCCTCCTCCTCTCTGTCTCCCCAAAACCTTGAATTCCATACCCCTCTCTCTTTCTCTCTTAGAATATTAGAAGACAGTAAGCCTTTCAAATTACACTTTTAAAGGATCATCTAAGAATACTTTGATATGCTCTTGCACCTCTCCTGGGATAATCAAAATACTCTCTCTCTCTCTCTCTCTCTCTCTACTCACTAAGTAGCTCTCATACTCCTCCTGGTGTAATCACAATCTGGCCTACTGTTCTTGGCACTTCAAAGAACCCCCTATGCCTATTGTCAACCTCACAATTTACAAACATTTCTGCCATACAGCTTTGTAACATTATATTATTATGTCAGTCATAAATAACCTGTTTTCATTTTCTTGTCCTCAAATATATCATTGTGTAACATTTTTATTCTATTTTGTACTATTTCTATATCAGGTGTAAAAGGAACCCTTATCAAACTGGGACTAACTTTTATTGACCTAAAATGTGTTTGTTTATTGTTTAAAGTGCATTAACTATTGTGTTACTGTTTACACATTTTATTGGGGAACTTTTCTTCCCGGACTTCTCAGCTTGTCTATCCAGTCATACCACCCTGGTAAACACAAATGCAGTAAATAAATAAGTGCCATACCCCTTGCATCTTACTTTCTCGTTAGTATTCCATCATTAGCAGGCCAACAGAGTTTTGGCTGATGCTGTTAAATACCATTCATTACAGAAGGAGCGTCAACACTTCAAGTGTTTCTTTCTTTCTGTATGTCTTTAGTGAAACTTTATGCTGCTGTTCTCTAGTCACTGATACATCGAACATTTGCACTGCTGTTATCTGGTCAGTGATATGTGCTTTAGTGAACATTTGCAATGCTGTTCGCTGGTATATGATATGTGCTGTAGTGAACATTTGCACTGCTGCTATCGGGTCAGTGATACGTGCTGTAGTGAACATTTGTACTGCTGCTATCTGGTCAGTGATATGTGCTATAGTGAACATTTGCAGTGCTGTTCTCTGGTCAGTGATATGTGCTGTAGTGAACATTTGCACTGTTCTCTGGTCAGTGATATGTGCTATAGTGAACATTTGCAGTGCTGTTCTCTGGTCAGTGATATGTGCTGTAGTGAACATTTGCACTGCTGCTATATGGTTAGTGATACGTGCTGTAGTGAACATTTGCACCATTCTCTGATCAGTGATATGTGCTATAGTGAACATTTGCCCTGCTGTTCTCTGGTCAGTGATATGTGCTGTAGTGAACATTTGCACTGTTGTTCTCTGGTCAGTGATATGTATATTCACTAAGCACTGTAGTTTGGATGACATTTCCAGAAGCAGAACATTACTTACTAGGGCTGTTCTTAGAGGCATTTTTTTTCTAATTCCCTTCCTTTATTCTGTTTTCCTTATGTCCCCTTTGCTGTCTAGTGTCACTGTTTAGGATTCTTATCAGAAGTAATCCAGTTACACAGGGTCTTTTGAAGTAAGATATTACACATGTTCCTTTCCTCCATTCTGACTTTCACAGAGGTCCACTATTTCCAGTTTGGTGGCTTAGTGTACTGCTGCGTAATCCAGCAGAACATGCTTATATGTGAACTCTCCATCTTTTTTAATTCTTTATCCACGCACACCCTTTAATCCAGCCACAAGAAGGTATGTCGATATTTTATTAACATTTACAACTATTCATTTAAGGTTCGAATGGATAGTAGAAGGACATAGACTTTTTAATAAATAATGGCAGGATCTGTGGAATGAGAACTAGCAAGAAAGGATCATCCCAGTAAGGGCAAAAGACTGGATGAAGAAAAGTTCATGCTGACGTGGAGATGGAGTAGACAGCAGCAGAAGATGCAGTTCTGGCTGCAAATACTTATAGGAGATCGATCCAAGACATGGCTAAAGCTAAAAGAGGAATTATAACTGGAAAATAATTCAGAATTGGAATATCAACAAGTACTAGATGAGTGGAGGAAAATACAAGTAGGATTCAGTGTGGAGGAGGAGGATTCAGAAGTAAAAAAAAAAAAGCAACAGAAGGACGAAGAGGAGGAAAAGGAATGGAAAAACAACAGGATTAATAGGTATAGCAAAAAGAGAACTGAAGGAAAGAGGATCAGAAAACAAAGACAGAATTGGGAAAAGGAAATAGGTGAAAATATCAGTAGGGATGAATGGCAGACAATGCTTATCCATAACAAAATACGTATGTAAATTAAGACAATTTAAAATATTTGCATGGAAGTGTCTCCATAGGTAATCCTACACCCAAGCAAAACTGTGAAAGACATTTCCGAACATGGAAGGAATGTGTTGTTGATATAGAAAAGACGGAGGTACGTGGCTATACACATTTTGGTCATGTGATGAATTAGAGAGATTTAGGGAGCATGTACAGCAAATTGTAAATCAGACCTTTACAAATATGAGACTCATAAATAGAAAACTATATATGTCCTTCCATATCATTGTTGCAGTATTCATCACCTATGGATGGCCCAACATCTGACCAGTATACCAAAGCCTTTACACCTTCCCAGCATTGTAGATCAGCCATATGCTGTCTGTCCAGGTGCAGGGCATAAAGGTGACATACATATTCTGAATCCTCAGGACTTTTTTGCTGCCAGTCTGCAATCTATAGTTGAATGTCATTCTGAACTCCATTCTCTGAGCTGTTTGCAGGTATGTCCCCCATTGGGATTCCTTCTTTTTCTTCCTTTACTTGTATACTTGGGGTTCATGATTCAGGAAGGGAAAATATTAGTGTGGGAGGCAGATTCCCCATAAAGACAGTCACAAGAAGTCCACACACAAATGTCAAACTAGTAACCTAAAAGTAGGAAACGTGGAAGAACGGAACTACAATTAGACTACAATGCACCAAAAATGCCCCAAACAGTGCAACAGTCACAGCCCATTGACACAAAAGACTGCACCAAAAGGAAACAAATAATATCCAAAGAATAGGTTTTGGCTACATTTTAATGATTAAATACACACAAACTCACAAATGTCAAAACTGACTTTGCACTTTTGTCCCTAGTAACATCCGGGACTTTATCAGAGTATACCAATCATCCAGCTGCGACTTTTAAAGGAACTGCAGCCAATAAAGAGTTGTAAACCTGTACAATATTATGGATTCAAACACACATTAGTTAAAAACATTACATGCATAAATTAATGCATTCTATTTATACATGGGGTCCAGCTACAACTGTGACACTGGTTACGTGGCTACTTGTACATCATGTCCAGCATTTTATGACTGTAAAACTGTCTGTAGATCAAGGGACCGAATAAGGGAGCACGGTTATGACATAAAGAAAAAACATTCTACTATTGCTTTGTTTCGACATGTAAACAATTGTGAGAATCACAAAAAGTTTCAGTTTTTTTGTTATTGATAGGGTACACACATCCCAGAGGGGAGGAGATTTGAACAATTCCCTGGAAATGAAGGAATTGTTATGGCAGATACGATTAGATGTCTGCACATCTCCAGGTCTTAGCGACAGTGCATCTATTAGTAGTATTTTATAACTTAGGGATGATATGGTGTCAACCGTACTGTCATGCTGTTGATGTTGCTTCAACAACACAAATGTTGTATGAGATTTATTAAATAGGTTTTTAGTGCAAGTGATACATTTCAGTTATTATTTATTCATTTATTTATTCACTGTTACACTGAATTTGATGCCATATATATAGATTGTTGGTTAACTTGTTAATTAAGTTTTTTAATTAAGACAAGGAGCATTTTGATAATTATTTATTGTTTTTATTTTTATATCCACACAATGAAATTGAATGTATACATTTTACTGGCACACATTGTTTAATACCCACTATAGTATGTAAGTAGTTTGTTCAAGTTTATATAACATGTACATCTTTTTAGCATTCTATTATTTCAAAAGTTGAGTTATTTAAAATTATATGAGTAGATTTGAATCATTATATCAAGTTATATTATGGTAGTGGGTATAATATTAATTTATGCATACCATGTTTTTAACTAATATGATGTTCTTCGTGTTTCACTGTTGCAGTCATTACATTTGGGTTATCTGCTGGCAGGAAGCCCTCAGTCGGCCTGATTAACAAAGTTTTGGGTCCTGCATCACTTGCTGTCCCTTCTTCCATGACATCAGGTTGTTAGGGTTATAAAACATGCAGCCGACGCCATTACATCAGTCTTTCTTGCCGTGCGGTGCCTGAAGCAGAAGCAGTTCGCAAGTGCCGGTCGGCCGACTCCTGAAATTTTCGTTTTCGAGTTTCAAAACCGAAGTCTTCAACTAAAGCGAAGTACCCCGTTGGGGAAACTTTTTCTTGCTCCTTACCGATGTCAGTAAAAGTTAATAATTGCATTACTTGTGGAAAGCAAATACCTCATAAAGATTTTCATTCATACTATATTCTTTGCCTAGGCCCTGACCACGACGTACCTTGCTGTCGGTTTTGTGCTTTATTTAATCAGCGCACTAGCCGTCGTCGGTATTTTTTTCGCCTCTAAATATTTCGATTCTCGGTTTAATTTTCCAGAAATGTCATCGGTTAGCCATCCGACTACCGGGATTCTGAAAAAATGCAAAGATAAAGACAGAGACAGGCCACCGAGGTCCAAAACTGCTGACAATACTTCTCCTAAGCCAGTCGCCAGTTGGCCGGTACTCAGTGAGGCGCTTTCGCAGCCCCTGATAGCCACTACTTCTGATTCGTAGGCCTCTACTGAGACCCATTCGGAGTCCGGTATGCCACGAGATGCTTCAACTATGGAACCCGCGGATGTCTCAGCCTTGGATGGGTCCGCAGCCACTGTGCAGGCACTGGCTTCTGAGGGTGTTATTCAGGCCTACGGACTTGCATATTAAACTGACACCTACTTCTTTACTCAGGCCTAAATCTCGATCTATGCCTAAAAAACCAATGCCCAGGCCACATGCTCAGACCTTTATGCCTAAAAAACTAATGATAAGAATGGCTGAAGATCTAATAACTCTAATCAGGGGTAGCCAACCCCCCCCCCTTCCAAGACGCCTATGACTGAAGTTGATTATGAATCATCTGATCAGGATTCTGTTTTTTCTGATTCTTCTGATGATCTGGATTTGCCCTTACCTACTTATGAAGATTCTGATGTAGAGGACTCCATTTCCTCTGCTTCCCCTCCTGAGGATTTTTCTTTTGGGGAAATCTTACATACTCTAAAGGAGCATTTCCACTGGAAAAGCAAGGATTTTTCTGATTCAAAAAAGAGGCTTAGGGATTTCCTTCTCCTACCTCAGCATAGGGCTTTAGCTATTCCTCCTGTACTAGACATTGTTGATGATGCTTTTTCGGAATCTAGTTCGGCTCCTGATTCCCTGCCTCCTGCTCCCAGAAAACCTGACAGATATTACAGGGTCTCTGAGTCCCACAAGTTCCTTTTTAAAAATCCTACTGCAGATCCAGAGACTATTTCACAAGGTTTGACCAAAAGAGAAATCCTCTGGGGGGGAAGCAGAGGGAATAGAGTCCTCAGCATCGGAATCCTCATAGGTAGCTAAGGGTAAATCCTGGTCATTAGAGGAAAAGTACAGTTTTGTACCTACCATAAATGTAGATGTTCAAGTGTTCACACTGCTGCAGTCATTACACTTGGGTTATCCTGCTGTCAAGCGGTCCCGCAGTCGGCCTGAGTTCCAAAGTCTTGGTCCGGCGTTGGTTGCTGTCGCTTCTTCCCTGACGTCAGTGTGCCAGGGGTATATAAGATGCATCCAACACCATTTTCTTCAGTTTTTCTTGCCCCAGATGTCAGGTGCCCCCAAGTAGGTAGGCAATACATATTGCTAATAAAACATATATATATAAAATAAACATAATATCTTCAGTTACAAGCAAATACACCACAAAGGTTGTATAGGATAGAAAGGTATAGATACATCCAGCTAGGACATAGGGGATGGAGGGAGGGTAACCTGGACTGCAGCAGTGTGAACACTCGAACATCTACATTTATGGTAGGTACAACACTGTACTATGTTCATCGTGCTACACTGCTGCAGTCATTACACTTGGGTAGAATCCCAAAGCTAAGGTTGGGTGGCTGGTCTATAAAGAGTTAGGATTGGCTATGAGGCCCTGCAGAACTGCAGTGGCAAACCCTGCTCTGGATTTATAGTAAAGAGGCAAGTGGGTAATGCTTGGTAAAGGTGTGCACTGAACTCCAAGTTGCAGCCTCCAAAATTTCCTTGGTTGGTACTCCTCTGAGAAAGGCTGTTGAAGTGGCTGTTGCTCTGGTAGAATGTGGCCTAATGTTATTAGGGTCTGATTTTCCATGCTGTGTGTAGCAGTAACGAATACAGTGCCCTATCCATTTGGAGATGGTCTGTTTTGAGATAGCCTTGCCCTGTGATCCTGCAGCATATGCTACAAACAGTTGCTCAGTTTTCCTGAAAGCTTTTGTTTTGTCCAAGTAGAAGCGTAGCTGTCTGTGCATGTCCAAAGAGTGCAGATGTTTCTCCCCTTTATTCTGAGGGTTTGGATAAAAAGTTGGCATATGGATGGTCTGGTTAAGAGCCACACTGGATACCACCTTTGGCATAAGGTAGGGTTTGTCCTTAAAGAAACCCTGTCCTGATGAAAAATTATAAAAGTTTCCACTGCCATTAATGCCTGCAGCTCTGAGACTCTTTGTGCTGAAGTTACTGCCAGGAGCAGAGCTGTTTTCCATGATAAAAATTTTAGATTGGCTGTATTGGCTGGCTCAAAAGGTGGCAGGGTCAGTTTTTCCAAACAAAATTGAGGTCCCAAGTTGGTGTTGGTGCTCTCCGGGGTGGTCTTATGTTTTTTGCCCCTCTGTGGTACTGCTATAGCAAGGGATGAGAGAATAAAGGAGGATCCGTGTTGTAATGTGCTGAAATGGCAGAGGCGTGAATCTTAATTGATGAGAAGGATAGGCCTTTGTCCAGCATCTCAGTTAAGTATTGTAAAATCTGAGGAATGTTTGGGACAAGACGGTCAAGGCTTTGAGCCTGGAACCAGGCTCAAAGCCTTGACCCTCTTGTCCCAAACATTCCTCAGATTTGAGCCTGGAACCAGGCTCAAATATGAGGAAAATTTGGGACAAGAGGGTCAAGACTTTGAGCCTGGTTCCAGGCACAGAATCTCTTCCATTTTTCTGAGTAAGATTTCCTGGTGCTAGGCCTCCTGGCCTCCAAAATGACATCCATAACAGCTTTAGAAAGAGGTGTTGCCTGTTTGGCTAATGAATCTGCCATGCAGCCAAGTTTAGGGTCTTGAGCTGACCGTGCAGGATCTGATTGTTTTGTTGAGTCAGAAGGTGTGAAATTTGAGGCAAAATCCATGGTGGGCCTTGAGCCAAGTTCTTTAAGACTGGGTACCAGTGCTGGCGTGGCCAGTCTGGAGCAATAAGGATCATCTGGTGTTTTTTCTTGTCTGGCTTTTAGGAGTACCTTTGAAAGGAGAGTCAGTGGTGGGAAGGCATAAACCTTTAGGCTTTTCCAGCTGAACGAAAGAGCATCCACTTTCCATGCTTGTGTGTGGTAAGTCCTTGTGCAGAATTTTTGTAGTTGGCAATTCAGTGGGGAGGCAAAAAGATCTATGTCTGGGCATCCCCATTTTTGCGTTACCGTGCTGAAGATTTATGGATTCAATTTCCATTCGTGAGGGTCCATGATATTTCTGCTTAGATCATCTGCCAGAGTATTTTTCTTTCCTGGCAGGAATTGCGCTTGCAGATGAACTTGATAAGTTAGAGCTGTGTTCCACAAGGTCATGGCTTGCCTGCATAGGGGATAAGAATGAGTGCCCCCTTGCTTGTTTATGTACCACATTACTATGGCGTTGTCTTTCTTTAATAGTAATTGTCCTGGATGCAGAAGGTCCTTGAAAGCTGTTAGGGCATTTTGAACAGCCAACATCTCTTTTTGATTGATGTGAAGATGCATTTTGTCTGTGGTCCACTTGACCTGAATACATTTTCCAGCCATGTGTGCTCCCCAGGTGTAGTCTGAAGCATCTGTTGCTAGAGTCTGCCTGGCTGTGGGTAGAGTGAAAGGCTGACCCTTGTTGAGGTGACATGCCTGTGCCCACCATCGAAACTCCTGTTGTAGGCAGGGAATTATTGGTATTACTGCTTCTAAACTGTGGGCGTGTTGAGTCCAAACACTTTTTAGGTACCACTGTAATTTCCTCATATGCAGTCTGGCATATGGGATTAGTAGTATGCCGGATGCCATGAATCCCAGAGCCTGCAGAATTTTTCTGCAGGGAGATGGGACTTTTTTGCCAGTAATTGGAAATATTGAGTCAGTTGTCCTTGTTTGTCTGGCGTGAGATAAGCCATCTGGGCCGCTGTATTTAAGCTGGCACCCAGGAATATTATCTGTTGTGAGGGCACTAGTTTCGACTTCTTTTCGTTTACAGTGTACCCTAGAGAAATCAGCAACTTTTTTACAAACTCCAGATGCTTTAGAAGAATGTCCTTTCTCTCTGCTTGAATGAGGCAGTCATCCAGGTATGGATATATTTGAATTCCTTTTTGTCTGCAAAATGCAATTATTGGTGCCAGGCACTTTGTAAAGACCCTGGGCGCAGTAGATGAGCCAAAGGGCAGTGCAGAGAATTGGTAGTGCATTGTACCAGCTTTGAATCTGAGGTATCTTCTGCAATCTTGTCTGATAGGGACATGCAGGTATGCCTCTTTGAGGTCCAGCGTAACAAGCCAAGCCTTCTTACCCAGCATGGGAAGAAGCTGCTGTAGTGTCAACATTTTGAATTTCAGAACATCCAGGTAAGTATTTAGAGTTGAAAGGTCTAGTATGGGTCTCCAGGCTTGGTCCTTTCTGGGGACCAGGAAGAGTCTTGAGTAAAATCCTTGTCCTTGTTCCTGCTGTGGTACTTTCTGAATAGCTCTCATGTCCATGAGGGCTGAAATTTGTTTTTGAGCCTCTTCCCATTGATTTTGTGGCAGGTTTGGCATTCCTTTTATCTTGGTAAAGTGTGAAAGTGGAACCTGTAACCTTGAGACACAATATTTAGAACCCATTTGTCTTGGGTGATTGTTTGCCAATTTTGAGAAAAAAGTGCTAGTTTTCCCCCTAAGGGGGGCTGCCAAAAGGGAAATGCTTGGCATATGAAGGGGGAAGTCATTGGGACTGTTTCCTATAAGGTTGAGATACCCCACTGTCGTTTTCTGTTAGAGCCTTGGGGTTGAGATCTGCCTCTTGGGTGTCTGTATCTGCCTCTCTGTGGCCATTCTGACACTGGAAAGGACCAATTCTTTGTAGGCCAATTTCTGCTAAATCGAGGTGGCTGTACCTGTAAGAAATCTTTGACTGCATAGATTTAGCTTTATCCTCCATTTTCTTTAACACCTCTTCTGCCTTAACACCAAACAACGTACCATGCTGTAAAGGAGCAGCCAATAATTTTGCCTTAACATGATCAGGTAAACTCTGTTCTTTTAACCAAGCATGTCTTCGAATCACAGAACCTGTAACTGCGGCTCTACAAGAGGCCTCTAAAGAATCGAAACCACATTGCAGACTATGTTTTCCCACCTGTTCCACTGCATGCAATAAATCCTGCATTTCGTTATAGTCAGGAGCTTCTGAGCTTGCAAGCATTTTCTGTTTTAACTGAGACATTAAATATTGTTGGTACTTAGTCATGTGAAAATGGCAATTTGAAGCCCTTACTGCTAAAGTGGCAGACGTGTATACTTTCTTCCCCATCTATCTAATGCTCTAGAATCTCTGTCTGAGGGGACTGGATTTTTTGCAATGGAAGCCTTAACCCCTTTGGGACCCTGGGAAATGGTTTCTGGGTCTGCAGAAGGGTTTTTATAAAGAAACTTGTGAGAGTCACGGACTCTATAGTACCTATCTGGCTTGGCTGGTGCAGGGGGCAAAGAATCAGGAGATAAGCGGGATTCAGAGAACACATCATCCACAATATCTAACACAGGCAAAATAGCCAGGGGCCTGTGCTGTGGCAATAAAAGGAAGTCCCTGAGCCTTTTCTTGGATTCTGAATAATCCTGACTTTCCCAATGGAAATGCTCCCTCATGGTATGTAAAGTTTCCCCAAAAGAGTAATCCTCAGGAGGAGAGGCTGAAGGGATAGATTCTTCAGCATTGGAGTCCTCATAGGGTGGTAGTGAGTATCCCTGGTCTGAAGAGGAATCAGAGGAAATGGAAACCTGATCAGAGGAATCATAGTCTGTATCCTGCCTAGGCCTTTTCTCAGGAGGGGGATGCAAACCCCTGATTAGAGTAATGAGGTCTTCGGACATTTTAAGCATCTGTTTCTTAGGCATGGAGGACTGTCCAGGAGAATGCTGTACTTGCTTCTTTGTCTTTAATGGTGTTTTTGTCTTGGCTGTTGCTTTAATGGTAAGTTGTGAAGGTCTGAAAACACCCTCAGAAGCTGATGCCTGCTCAGCGGCTCCGGACCCATCTGAGGGATTAGATTCTGTAGGCCCAATACCTTGAGTTTCCAGAGGCCTAGTTGTCTCCACGTGGGAGTCGGAGGCGGCCTGTGGCTCTGAGGTAGCGGGTGTCAGGGGCTGTGAAAGCGCCTCACTGAGAACCGGCAACTGGCCTAGAAGAGGCTTCGTCGTCGGTTTTGGACCTCGGATGCCTGTCTTTACCCTTGTCTTTGCGTTTTTTGAGAATTGCGGTCGTCGGTTGATCCGACTGCATAGTATAATTGAACCTTCGGCCAAAATAGTGCAAAGCAAAATCAAAACGTAATTTTATAGTGCGTTTGTTAAATCTAGCACAAAACAGACAAAGTACAGTTTTGTACCTACCATAAATGTAGATGTTCGAGTGTTCACACTGCTGCAGTCATCACACTTGGGTTATCCTGCCGTCAGGCGGTCTCGCAGTCAGCCTGAGTTCCAAAGTCTTGGTCCGGCGTCAGTTGCGGTCGCTTCTTCCCTGACGTCAGTGCGACAGGGGTATAAAAGAGGCAGCTGATGCCATTTTCTTCAGTTTTTCTTGCCCCAGATGTCAGGTGCCCCCAAATAGGAAGGCAATACATAATCCTAAGTAAAATACTTGAGTGGGAAACAATAGCTACAGCTGTTAGCAAATACACCATATAGAAATGCATGATATAGATTGTATAAAGAAGGAAGGTATAGATAAAACCCAGGTAAGAAGAGGGGTTGGTGGGAGGGTAACCTGGACTGCAGCAGCGTGAACACTCGAACATCTACATTTATGGTAGGTACAAAACTGTACTATGTTCATCGTGTTACACTGCTGCAGTCATCACACTTGGGTTGAATCCCAAAGCTAAGGCTGGGTGGTTGGTACTAAACAGGGTTTGGAGAAGCTAGTAGGCCTTGCAGAACTGCAGTGGCAAAGACAGCTCTGGTTTTTGAGTATAGAGGTAAGTGGTAGTGCTTGGTGAAGGTGTGCACTGAACTCCAAGTAGCAGCCTCCAAAATATCCTTGGTTGGTACCCCTCTGAGGAAGGCTGTTGATGTTGCTGTAGCCCTGGTGGAATGGGACCTAATGTTACCAGGTACAGGTTTTCCATGGTGTGTGTAGCAGAAACGGATACAGTGTCCTAGCCATTTTGAAATGGTCTGTTTTGAGATAGCCTTTCCTTGTGATCCTGCAGCATAGGATACAAAGAGTTGGTCAGATTTTCTGAAAACCTTAGTTTTATCCAAGTAGAAACGTAATTGCCTGTGGATGTCCAAAGAGTGAAGGAGCTTTTCCCCTTTATTCTGGGGGTTTGGATAGAAGGTGGGTAAGTGAATGGTTTGGTTTAGAGCAACACTGGATACCACCTTTGGCATAAAGGAAGGGTTAGTTCATAAAGAAACTCTGTCTTGATGAAAAATGATGAAAGGCTCCACTGCCATTAGGGCCTGTATCTCTGAGACTCTTCGTGCTGAAGTTATTGCTAGCAGCAGGGCAGTTTTCCAGGATAAAAATTGTAAATCAGCTGAAAAAGCCGGTTCGAAGGGTGGTAGTGTAAGTTTTTCCAAAACAAAATTGAGGTCCCAAGTTGGTGTTGGTGTTCTCCGGGGCAGTCTTATGTTCTTTGCTCCCCTGTGGTACTTTTTTAGTAATGGGTGTGAAAATATAGGAGGATCTGTGTGGTAATGAGCTGAAATAGCTGAAGTTTGGATCTTAATAGATGAAAAGGAAAGGCCTTTGTACAACATCTCAGTTAAATATTGTAGAATCTGAGGAATATTTGGGACTAGAGGATTTTGGCCTTTAGCCTGGTTCCAGGCGCAAAATCTTTTCCATTTGTCTGAGTAGGTTTTCCTGGTGCTGGGTCTCCTGGCTTCCAGAATGACATCCATAACAGCTTTAGAGACAGGTGTTGACCGATTGTTTAGGTAATCTGCCATGCAGCCAGATTTAAAGTCTTGAGCTGGCTGTGTAGAACCTGATTGTTTTGCTGAGTCAGCAGGTAAGGAATTTGAGGTAAAATCCATGGCGGTCCTTGAGCCATGTTCCTTAGTATTGGATACCAGTGCTGGTGCAGCCAGTCTGGGGCAATGAGTATCATTTGTGGCCTCTCTAATCTGGCTTTCAGTAGCACCTTTGTCAGAAGGGGCAGTGGCGGAAAGGCGTACACTATCAATGTTTTCCAGCTGAATGAGAGGGCGTCCACTTTCCAAGCTTGTGAGTGGTATGTCCTTGTGCAAAATTTCCGTAGTTGGTAGTTTTGGGGGGAGGCAAAAAGATCTATGTCTGGGCTCCCCCATTTTTGAGTTATCATTGTGAATACTTGTGGATCTAGTTTCCACTCATGAGGATCCATGATATTTCTGCTTAGTTCGTCTGCCAATATATTTTCTTTTCCTGGCAGGAATTGTGCTTGTAGGTGAACTTGGTAGGTCAGTGCTGTGTTCCACAAGGTCATTGCTTGCCTGCATAAGGGGTAGGAATGTGTGCCCCCTTGTTTGTTTTTGTACCACATCACTGTGGTATTGTCCGTCTTTATCAGCAGTTGTCCTGGATGTAGTAGGTCCTTGAAAGCTGTCAGGGCATTTTGTACAGCTAGCATCTCTTTTTGATTGATGTAGAGATGCATTTGCTCTGCAGACCATTTGCCCTGAATACACTGTCCTGCCATGTGTGCTCCCCAGGCGTAATCCGATGCGTCTGTTGTAACTGATTGCCTGGCTGTGGGTAAGGTGAAAGGCTGACCCTTGTTGAGGTGACATGCCTGAGCCCACCATAGAAATTCCTGTTGAAGGCAGGGAATGAGTGGTATTATTGTTTCCAAGCTGTGGCTGTGTTGAGTCCATACACTTTTCAGGTACCATTGTAATTTCCTCATATGCAGTTTGGCATATGGTATTAGTAGAATGCAAGATGCCATGAATCCCAAGGCCTGCAGAATTTTTCTTGCAGGGAGTTGGGTCTTTGTTGCCATAATTTTGAAGTATTGAGTCAGTTGTCCTTGCTTGTCTGGCGTGAGATAAGCCATCTGGGCCGTTGTATTTAAGCTGGCACCCAGGAATATTATGTCTTGCGAGGGCACTAGTTTTGTCTTCTTTTCGTTTACTGTGTACCCCAGGCAACTTAGTAGGGTTTTTACAAACGCCAGTTGTTTTAAAAGAGTGTCCTTGCTTTCTGCTTGAATAAGGCAGTCGTCCAGGTATGGATATATTTGAATTCCTCTTTGTCTACAGAATGCAATTACTGGTGCCAGGCATTTTGTGAATACTCTGGGTGCAGTGGATAAGCCAAAGGGCAGTGCAGAGAATTGGTAATGAGTTGAACCTGCTATAAACCTGAGGTATCTTCTACAATTTTTTCTGATAGGGACATGCAGGTATGCCTCCTTGAGGTCCAACGTTACTAGCCAAGCCTTCTTGCCCAGCATGGGAAGAAGTTGCTGTAGTGTGAGCATCTTGAATTTGGGTACTTCTAGGTATGTGTTTAGGATTGAGAGGTCCAGAATGGGTCTCCAGGCTTTGTCCTTTCGGGGAACCAGAAAGAGTCTTGAGTAAAATCCTTGTCTTTGCTCCAGTGTAGGAACCTGTTGAATGGCTCTCATGTCCATGAGAGCTGTAATTTGTCTTTGAGCCTCTGCCCATTGATTTGGTGGTAGGTTTGGCATTCCTTTTATCCTTGGTAAAGTGTGGAAGTGGAACCTGTATCCTTGAGATACAATATTTAGGACCCATTTTTCTTTTCTGATGATGTGCCAATTGTCTGCAAAAAGTGCAAGTTTTCCTCCCAAGGGGGCTGCCAAGAGGGATTTGTTTGGCAGTCTGAGGGGTAAGTCATTGTGTTTGTCTTCTGAAGGTTTGAGATCTGTCTTCTCCTCCTTTCTGTGCTGTGGTCCCCCATTGTTGAGGGTTGTAAAAGCCTTGTGGCTGACCTCTGCCCTTAGGGCGTCTGTATTTACCCCTCTGTGGTCTGTCTGCAGCTGGAAAGGACCATTTTTTGTTGGCCAATTTCTGCTGAAACGAGAGGGTTGGACTTGTAAAAAATCCTTGACCGTCTGCATAGATTTTTTTATCCTCCATTTTCTTTAAAACCTGTTCTGCTTTCACACCAAATAAAACATCCTGTTGTAAAGGTGCATCCAATAATTTTGCTTTAACATGATCAGGTAAAGATTGCTCTTTTAACCAAGCATGCCTACGAATGACAGACCCTGTTACTGCTGCTCTACAAGAAGCTTCCAATGAATCAAAACCACATTGCAAAGTATGTTTTCCCACTTGTTCTGCTGCATGCAACAAGTCTTGCATTTCCTTGTAATTAGGCTGCTCTGTATGTGTGATCATTTTTTGTGTTAATTGAGACATCAAATATTGTTGATATTTCAGCATGTGAAACTGGCAATGGCCCTCATAGCTAGAGTAGCTGAGGTATATACTTTCTCCATCTGTCTAGTGATCTAGAATCCCTTTCAGAGGGCACAGGATTTTTAGCAATAGAGGCCTTCACCCCCTTGGGACTCTGGGAAATGGTTTCTGGGTCAGCAACAGGGCTTTTATATAGGAATTTGTGGGAGTCAGGGACTCTGTAGTATCTGTCTGGTTTGACTGGAGCAGGGGGTAATGAATCTGGGTTAAGGCTAGATTCTGAGTAAACATCAACCACAATGTCTAAAACAGGTGGAATAGCAAGGGGTCTGTGCTGGGGTAGTGAAAGGAACTCTCGGAGCCTTTTCTTGGAATCAGAGAAATCCTGGCCTTCCCAGTGGAAGTGTTCCCTCATAGTATGTAAAGTTTCCCCAAAGGACAAGTGTTTAGGGGGAGAAGCTGAAGGAATAGACTCCTCAGCATCAGAGTCTTCATAAGGGGGAAAGGAGTATTCCTGTTCCTCAGAAGAATCTGAGGAAATAGAAACCTGTTGGGAGGATGCATAGTCCTCCTCCTGTATAGGCCTTTTGTCAGCAGGGGGACGGGAACCCTTGATTAGGGTAATTAAATCTTCAGCCATCTTAAGCATCTGTTTCTTAGGCATGGGGCCTTGTACTGGAGACTGCTGTACAGGCTTCTTTACTTTTAAAGGAGTTTTCAGCTTTGCATAGGATTTTATGGTAAGTGTAGTCGGTCTGAAGACACCTTCAGCAACTGAAGGCCTTTCAGCTACACTGGAATCATCCTCAGCCATGGAGTTGGTAGGGCCTAAAGATAAAGGCTCTGGAGGGGCAGTAATCTCCGCTTGGGAGTCGGATGCAGCCTGGGGTTCTAAATCAGCGGTCGTCCGGGGCTGCGTTGGCGCCTCACTGAAAACCGGGGAACCGGCGGCCGGCCTAGCAGAGGCCTCAGTGTCTTGTTTGAGCCTCGGCTGCCTGTCCTTGTATTTGCGTTTTTTATGCATACCGGTCATCGGTTGTTCCGACGGCATGGTATAAAATTTTCTACCAAAATAATGTCGGATGAAATCAAACTGACATTTAATAGTTCGTTTGTTAAACCTCGCACAAAACCGACAACCAGTGACGTCGTGGTCTGGGCCTAGGCAAGGAATACAATATGAATGTAAATCCTTATGAGGTATTTGCTTCCCACAAGAAATGCAATTATCCACTTTTTCTGACATCGGTCTGAGGCAAGAAAAGGTTCCCCAATGAGGTACTTAGCTTTACTGAAGACTTCGGTCTGAAATTCGATTTGAAAATCTCAGGAGTCGGCCGACCGGCACTTGCGAACTGCTTCTGCTTCGGGCACCGCGCAGCAAGAAAGACCGAAGGAAATGGCATTGGCTACCTCTTTTATACCCCTGTTGCACTGACGTCAGGGAAGAAGCGACCGCAACCGACGCTGGACCAAGACTTTGGAACTCAGGCCGACTGCGGGACCGCCTGACGGCAGGATAACCCAAGTGTGATGACTGCAGCAGTGTAACACGATGAACATCTAGTGACATCATGATCAGGGCCTAGGCATGGAATACAGTAAGAGTGGAAGTCCTTATGAGGTATTTGCTTCCACAAGAAATACAATTATTAACTTTTTCTGACATCGGTCTGAGGCAAGAAAAAAGTTTCCCCAACGGGGTACTTAGCTTTGTTGAAGACTTCGGATCTGAAATTCGACTTCGAAAATCTCAGGAGTCGGCCGAACGGCACTTGGAAACTACTTTTGCTTCGGGCACCACGTGGCAAGAAAGACTGAAGAAAATGGAGTCGGATGCATCTTATACACCCCTGGTGCACTGACGTCAGGGAAGAAGCGACAGCAACCGACGCTGGACCAAGACTTTGGAACTCAGGCTGACTGCGGGACCGCCTGATGGCAGGATAACCCAAGTGTAATGACTGCAGCAGTGTAACACGATGAACATCAGAAATTTCAGAATCCTGGTCAGAAGTATCATGAGCAAGCTCAGTCCTAGGTCTCTTAGAGGGGGAAGGTTGGCTTCCCCGGATTAAAGTAATAAGATCTTCAGTCATTCTTATCATTTGTTTTTTAGGCATAGAGACCTGACCATGTGGTCTGGGCGTCAGTTTTCTAGGCATGGTTTGAGTTTGAGGCCTTGAAGAAGAAGATGGCGTTGGATTAATATGCAAGTCAGTAGACCTGAATGCACCCTCAGACGCCGGTGCCTGTAGAGCGACTCTGGACCCATCCAAGGTAGAGACATCCGCAGGTTCCACAGTTGAAGCATCTCGCGGCATACCGGACTCCGAATGGGGTTCAGTAGAGGCCTGCGAATCTGAAGTAGCAGGTATCAGGGGCTGCAAAAGCGCCTCACTGAGTACCGGCGAACTGGGCGGCCTGTCTCTGTCTTTATCTTTGCGTTTTTTCGGAATGTCAGTAGTCGGATGGCTTTCCGAAGACATATTAGGATAATTGAACCGAGCACCAAAATATTTAGAAGCGCAAATATACCAATGACGAATAGTTTGTGGTTTAAATAAGGCACAAAACCGACAGCGAGGTACGTCGTGGCCAGGGCCTAGGCAAGGAATACAGTACGAATGAAAATCTTTATGAGGTATTTGCTTTCCATAAGAAATGCAGTTATTTACTTGCACTGACATCAGTTTAGAGCAAGAAAAAGTTTCCCCAATGGGGTACTTAGCTTTGTTGAAGACTTCGGATCTGAAATTCGACTTCGAAAATCTCAGGAGTCGGCCGACTGGCACTTGCGAACTGCTTTTGCTTCGGGCACCGCACGGCAAGAAAGACTGATGTAATGACGTCGGCTGCATGTTTTATACCCCTGATGACCTGACATCATGGAAGAAGAGACAGCAGCCGACGTAGGACCTAAGACTTTGTTAATCAGGCCAACTGAGGGTTACTGCAAGCAGATAACCCAAATGTAATGACTGCAACAGTGAAACACGAAGAACATCTTTCTTTTACTGGGGAGCCTAACAGAGTTTCACCACAATAAGGACAACAGAGGGGCTGCAGCCTTTATCAAGGAGGTCTTAGTGGATTCAGCAAGGCAAATGTTTGATAAAAGTAGGCACTATCTTTTAGGATACCTCTACAGATAGATGAATGGACACATCATTTTCTTTTTAAAGATTTGAACAACTATGGAAGCAGTGAGTGGGGGTATATGCACTCTGCCATCTTCTTAAAGTTCTCAGTGATCTCTTGACTCATCACTAAAGAGACCCTCACCCCACATGAGTTTTAGTCTTCCTCCTTACTTACAGAGGATGGTCTGTGCCAACCTGCCCAGGAGAAATGGGAAGAGTGGCACCAAACAGGTACCACATCACTCAAAAAGAAAGTTAAAAACTCATCTTTACTAACAACATAAGCAAAAATTGCCCTTAAAATAATATAAAGAACTCAGTCTGTTAATTCATAAAATAATACATCATACATCACAAAACAGACCAGGAATAGTACAGTTGTGTACACTTACCATAAATGTAGATGTTCGAGTGTATTCACTGTTGCAGTCGTCACACCAGGGTTATCTCCCTGCAGATAGCCCTCAGTTGACCCGAATACCAGAGTCTTGGGATTTCTGCGTCGGATGCTGTCGCTTCTTCCATGACGTCAGGTCGTCAGGGGTATAAAACAGGCAGCAATGCCATTACATCAGTTTTTCTTGCCCCAGATGTCAGGAGCCCCCCAAATAGGAAGCTAGTATATGGTGTGGAACACTACCAGTAAAAAGTGAATACCACTGCCATAAAAAATGGCCATACAGAGGATAGGTAGAAATGATAAGAGAAAAACAGGGGGCTAGAGGGAGGGAAACCAGGACTGCAACAGTGAATACACTCAAACATCTACATTTATGGTAAGTGTACACAACTGTACTATGTTCTTCGTGTTTCACTGTTGCAGTCATCACACATGGGTTGAGTCCCAAAGCTGAAGAAGGGTGGAGGCATTCAATAGGAGTTAGGGCTGGCTAGCAGGCCTTGTAAGACTGCTGTAGCAAATCCAACTCTGGATTTAGAAAAAATAGGTAAGTGGTAATGCTTGGTGAAGGTGTGTACAGAACTCCAGGTTGCAGCTTCCAGAATGTCCTTGGTAGGGATTCCCCTGAGAAATGCTGTAGAGGTAGATGTAGCCCTAGTGGAATGTGTTCCGATCCCCTATGGGGTAGGCTTTCCATGGTGCTTGTAGCAGAAATGGATGCAGTGTGCTATCCATTTGGAAATGGTTTGCTTTGAAATGGCCTTGCCCTCTGCCCCTGTAGCTAAGCTGACTAATAGTTGGTCAGATTTTCTGAAAGGTTTAGTCCTGTCAAGGTAGAACCTGAGCTGCCTGTGCACGTCCAAGGAGTGCAGAATCCTCTCCCCTTTATTTTGAGGATTAGGGAAGAAGGTTGGCAAATGGATGGCTTGGTTTAGAGTCACACTGGAGACCACCTTAGGCATAAAGGATGGGTTAGTCCTTAGGGAAACCCTGTCAGCATGGAAAATAATGAAGGGTTCCACAGCCATTAGTGCCTGTAACTCAGACACTCTTCTAGCTGAGGTTATGGCTAAAAGCAAGGCTGTTTTCCAAGAAAGGCTGAAGCTGCAGGTTCAAAAGGGGAGATCGTGAGCTTTTCCAGTACAAAGTTAAGGTCTCAGGCAGGGATGGGTGCTCTCCTAGGGGGGGCCTTAAGTTGTTAGCCCCTCTCAGAAACTATAAACCAAAAAAAAATGTGGAAAAGCACAAAAATGACCAAGAAATCCACGAAAGTGCATAAAATACCAAAACGGACGCAAAGGTCAGCTTGAAGGCTTTATTCGATCCAAAAAAAAACGAGCTAACAAACACACAGAACCAAACATTAATGCTTTTTGAAGCACAGAAACTGTTTGATGAGAGGGTGAGAGAATAGAGGTGGCTCAGTATTATAATGAGCTGAGATGGCAGAGGCATGAATCTTAATGGAGGAGAAGGATAGGCCTCTGTGGAGTAGCTCTGCTAGGTAATCAAGGATTTGAGGTAAGGAGGGCACAGCTGTGTCCTTTCCTTGAGAATGACTCTTTTCCACTTTTCAGCATAGGATTTTCTAGTACTAGGCCTACTGGCCTCAAGAATGACGTCCAACACCTGCTGAGGGTTGCTGGTGGAGTATTCAGGGGATAAGCCAGGCTGCAAGGTTTAGGGTTTGCAGCTGTGGATGCAAAATCTGTCCCTCCTGCTGAGACAGCAGAGAAGGAGTCTGATGAAGGTGCCAGAGTGGCACTGTTTTCAGACTGCGTAAGAGTGGGTACCGGCTGGCGTGGCCAATCTGAGGCAATAAGAATTGCCTCTGAGCTGTCCTGTCTGATCTTGAATAGTACCTTTGAGAGGACGGGCAGAGGGGGAAAGGCATAAATTGAGAGGTTTTCCCATTTGAGGGATAAGGCATCCACCTTCCAGGCCCTGCTGTGAGGGTTCCTGGTGCAAAATTTGCTCAACTGGTGGTTCTAGGGGGAGGTAAAGAGGTCCAGCTCCGGTGCCCCCACCTCTGGATTAGAAGGTTGAAGGTGTTGGGCTCCAATTTCCACTTGTGTGGGTCCAGGAGATTTCTGCTTAAGTCGTCTGCCAGTGAATTATGTTTGCCTGGAAGGAACTGAGCTTGCAGATGCACTTGGTTGCTCAAGGCTGTGTTCCACAGGGCCATGGCTAACCTGCAGAGTGGGTAAGAATGGGTAACCCCCTGTTTGTTTATGTACCACATAACTGTGGTGTTGTCTGTTTTTATCAGCAGCTGTCCTGGAAGGATTAGGTATTTGAAGGCTGTCAGAGCATATTGTACAGCTAACATCTCTTTTTCATTGATGTGCAGGAGAATTTGTCCTGGGGTCCACTTTCCCTAAATGCATTTGCCTGGCATGTGAGCCCCCCATGCATAGTCTGATGCATCTGTAGTCAGGGTTTGGGCGGTGAGGGGTTGAGTGAAAGGCAGTCCCTTGTTGTGGGTGCATGCTTCTGCCCACCAAAGGAGCTCTACCCTTAGATAAGGAATGATTGGAATGACTGTTTCCAGATCCTGAGAATGTTGGCACCAAAGACTTTTTAAGTACCATTGAAGTTTCCTCGTATGCAGTCTTGCATATGGAATTAGCAGAATGCATGAGGCCATGAACCCTAGGGCTTGCAGTATTTTCCTTGCAGATAGCTGAGTTTTGGTGGCCATGTGTTTGAAGTAGTTGTTCAAACAGATCTGTTTTTCTGGAGTGAGAAAGGCCATCTGGGAAGTTATGTTTAAGCTTGATCCCAGGAATACAATTTTTTGACTGGACACCAGTTGTGATTTCTTTTCATTGATGGTGTACCCCAATGAAGATAGGAGTCTTTTTACAAATGCCAGGTGTTGAAGTAGTAATTCCTGACTGTCTGCCTGAATCAGGCAATTGTCTAAGTATGGGAAAATTTGGATATTTCTCTGTCTGTGGTATGCAATGGCTGGAGCCAGGCACTTTGTGAATTCTCTGGGTGCAGTAGATAAGCCAAAGGCAAGTGCAGAGAACTGATAGTGCATAGAGCCTGCCCTGAAGTGGAGACATCTCTTGCAAGACTCCCTTATGAGGATGTGCAGATAGGCTTCTTTTAAGTCTAGGGTGTCTAGCCAGGCATCCTTGGCTAGCATAAGGAGAAGCTGCTGCAGGGTTAGCATTTTGAATTTTGGGACCACCAGAAAGGTGTTGAGAATTGATAGATCCAGGATTGGGTGCCAAGAGCCCTCTTTTCTGGGCACCAGGAACAGTCTGGAGTAGAAACCTTGTCCTCTTTGTTGTAATGGAACAGGTTGAATGGCCCTGATATTGAGCAGGGAAAGTACTTGCTTTTGAGCCTCTGCCCACTGGTATGGAGGAAGGTCTGGAAACCCACTTGGGGTTGGCAGGGAATGGAAGTAGAATCTGTACCCCTGGGAAAAAATGTTTAGAACCCATCGGTCCTGAGTAATGACATCCAGTTTTTGGAATGAAGGCAAGTTTTCCTTCTAGGGGCGCAAGGAGATGGGCAGGGCTGGGAAGGATAACTGACAAGTCATTGTGGACTTTTACCATAAGGGGGTGGCTTGCCACTCCCTGTTTTTGAGGTGGGAGCATTCCATTGATTAGAACACTGCATACCCTGAGACTGTAGTCTTGGTGGTCTGGTTCCCCTGGGTTTGGACTGTGAAGGCCTGGAAGGGGCTGGGAAGGACCATTTTTTTGTAGGCCAATGCCTACTAAGTCTAGGTGGCTGCACTTGTAAGAATTCTTTAACAGTTGCATAGATTTAGCGTTTTCTTCCATCTTTTTAAGAAGCTCTTCTGCTTTGGTGCCAAACAAACGGTCCTGATTTAAAGGAGCGTCTAGTAATTTTGATTTGACATGGTCTGGCAAGGTTTGTTCCTTCAGCCAAGCATGCTTCTCAGTACAGATCCAGTGACTGCAGCCCTGCAAGATGCTTCTAGGGCAAGCCACACTGCAAGGTATGCTTATTAATTTGGTTTGCAGAATGCATTAACTCTTGTAAGTATTTATTTTCTGCACAATCAGGAAGCAACACCATTTTTTAATTTGTTCCTATGTTGCTGGTACTTAAACATATGAAACTGGCAATTCAATGCCCTGATGGCAAGAGTTGCAGAGGTATATACGTTCTTACCCCATCTGTCTAAAGCTCTGAAATCTCTGACTAAAGGATTAGCGTTTTTGCCTGTAGTAGCCTTAATACCTTTAGGCACCTGGGAAATGTTCTCTGGATCCGCAGTAGGATTCTTAAAGAGAAATTTGTGAGAATCAGGTACTCTGTAGTATTGGTCAGGTTTTCTAGGGGCCGGTGGTAAAGCATCTGGAGTAAGACTGGATTCCATAAAGATATCATCTACAACATCCAGAACATGGGGTATAGCTAGGGACCTGTGCTGAGGCAACTCATTGATGTGCAGGAGAATTTGTCCTGGGGTCCACTTTCCTTAAATGCATTTGCCTGGCATGTGAGCCCCCCATGCATAGTCTGATGCATCTGTAGTCAGGGTTTGGGCGGTGAGGGGTTGAGTGAAAGGCAGTCCCTTGTTGTGGGTGCATGCTTCTGCCCACCAAAGGAGCTCTACCCTTAGATAAGGAATGATTGGAATGACTGTTTCCAGATCCTGAGAATGTTGGCACCAAAGACTTTTTAAGTACCATTGAAGTTTCCTCGTATGCAGTCTTGCATATGGAATTAGCAGAATGCATGAGGCCATGAACCCTAGGGCTTGCAGTATTTTCCTTGCAGATAGCTGAGTTTTGGTGGCCATGTGTTTGAAGTAGTTGTTCAAACAGATCTGTTTTTCTGGAGTGAGAAAGGCCATCTGGGAAGTTATGTTTAAGCTTGATCCCAGGAATACAATTTTTTGACTGGACACCAGTTGTGATTTCTTTTCATTGATGGTGTACCCCAATGAAGATAGGAGTCTTTTTACAAATGCCAGGTGTTGAAGTAGTAATTCCTGACTGTCTGCCTGAATCAGGCAATTGTCTAAGTATGGGAAAATTTGGATATTTCTCTGTCTGCGGTATGCAATGGCTGGAGCCAGGCACTTTGTGAATTCTCTGGGTGCAGTAGATAAGCCAAAGGGAAGTGCAGAGAACTGATAGTGCATAGAGCCTGCCCTGAAGTGGAGACATCTCTTGCAAGACTCCCTTATGAGGATGTGCAGATAGGCTTCTTTTAAGTCTAGAGTGTCTAGCCAGGCATCCTTGGCTAGCATAAGGAGAAGCTGCTGCAGGGTTAGCATTTTGAATTTTGGGACCAACAGAAAGGTGTTGAGAATTGATAGATCCAGGATTGGGTGCCAAGAGCCCTCTTTTCTGGGCACCAGGAACAGTCTGGAGTAGAAACCTTGTCCTCTTTGTTGTAATGGAACAGGTTGAATGGCCCTGATATTGAGCAGGGAAAGTACTTGCTTTTGAGCCTCTGCCCACTGGTATGGAGGAAGGTCTGGAAACCCACTTGGGGTTGGCAGGGAATGGAAGTAGAATCTGTACCCCTGGGAAAAAATGTTTAGAACCCATCGGTCCTGAGTAATGACATCCAGTTTTTGGAATGAAGGCAAGTTTTCCTTCTAGGGGCGCAAGGAGATGGGCAGGGCTGGGAAGGATAACTGACAAGTCATTGTGGACTTTTACCATAAGGGGGGGGCCTGCCACGCCCTGTTTTTGAGGTGGGAGCATTCCATTGATTAGAACACTGCATACCCTGAGACTGTAGTCTTGGTGGTCTGGTTCCCCTGGGTTTGGACTGTGAAGGCCTGGAAGGGGCTGGGAAGGACCATTTTTTTGTAGGCCAATGCCTACTAAGTCTAGGTGGCTGCACTTGTAAGAATTCTTTAACAGTTGCATAGATTTAGCGTTTTCTTCCATCTTTTTAAGAAGCTCTTCTGCTTTGGTGCCAAACAAACGGTCCTGATTTAAAGGAGCGTCTAGTAATTTTGATTTGACATGGTCTGGCAAGGTTTGTTCCTTCAGCCAAGCATGCCTTCTCAGTACAGATCCAGTGACTGCAGCCCTGCAAGATGCTTCTAGGGCATCAAAGCCACACTGCAAAGTATGCTTACTAACTTGGTTTGCAGAACGCATTAACTCTTGTAAATCTTTATTTTCTGCACAATCTGGAAGTAACACCATTTTTTGTTTAATTTGTTCCATACTATGTTGCTGGTACTTCAACATATGAAACTGGCAATTCAATGCCCTGATGGCAAGAGTTGCAGAGGTATATACGTTCTTACCCCATCTGTCTAAAGCTCTGAAATCTCTGACTAAAGGATTAGCGTTTTTGCCTGTAGTAGCCTTAATACCTTTAGGCACCTGGGAAATGTTCTCTGGATCCGCAGTAGGATTCTTAAAGAGAAATTTGTGAGAATCAGGTACTCTGTAGTATTGGTCAGGTTTTCTAGGGGCCGGTGGTAAAGCATCTGGAGTAAGACTGGATTCCATAAAGATATCATCTACAACATCCAGAACATGGGGTATAGCTAGGGACCTGTGCTGAGGCAACTCTAAAAATTCTCTGAGTCTCTTTTTGGACTGAGGATAATCCTGACATTTCCAGCAGAAATGTTCTCTTAAAATATTCAAGGTTTCACCAAAAGAAAAATCCTCTGGAGGGGAGGCAGAGGGAATGGATCCCTCTGCATCTGAATCCTCAAAGGTAGATAAGGGTATGTCCTGGTAATCAGAAGGGCCAGAGTCATTGGACTCCTGGTCTGTAGAATCAGAAAGAAACTCAATTCTTGGTCTCTTAGCAGGGGAAGGCTGGCTTCCCCTAATTAGGGTGATAAGGTCCTCAGACATTCTAAGCATTTGTTTTTGAGGCATGGGAGCTTAAGCATGCGCATTGGTCGTCAGTTTTCTAGGTGTAGTGCGTACTCTGGGCCTGAGAAACATGGTAGTTTTAGCTAAAAAAGAAGTCGGTTTAATGCGAATATCAGTAGGTCGGAATACAACCTCAGAAGCCGGTGCCTGCATAGCAGCTTCGGACCCATCCAAGGTAGAGACATCCGCAGGTTCCATAGTCGAAGAAGCACCTTGTGGCATACCGGACTCTGAATGAGTCCCAGCAGAGGCCTGCAAATCTGTAGAAGTGGGCATCAGGGGCTGCAAAGGTGCCTCACTGAGTACCGGCGGACTGGTGACTAGCTTAACGCAAGCGTCGTCGGCAGTTATTGACCTATGCGGCCAGTCTCTGTCTTTATCTTTGCACTTTATTGTAAAATCGGTAGTCAGATGGCTTACAGAAGCCATTTTGGAATACGGAGAACAAGAGCGAAAGAATTTAACGACAAAAATAGCCCAACGACGAATGGTTTGGGCATTAAACAAGGCACAAAACCGACAGCGAGGGAAGTTGTGGTCTGGGCCTAAACAGGTGACGCAATAAGAATGAAAATCTCTGTGAGGTATTTGCTTTCCACAGGCAAGACAATTGTTAACTTTTCCTGACATCATTTAGAGCAAGAAAAAAGAATCCCCAATGGGGTACTTAGCTTTAGAAGACTTCAGGTTTGAAACTCGGAAAACGAAAATTTCAGGTGGCGGCTGACCGGCACTTGCGAACTGCTTCTGCTTCTGGCTCCTTCTCGGCATGAAAGACTGGTGTAATGGCGTTGGCTGCCTGTTTTATACCCCTGACGACCTGACATCATGGATGAAGCGACAGCATCCGATGTAGAAATCCCAAGACTCTGGTATTCGGGCCAACTGAGGGCAACCTGCAGGCAGATAACCCTGCTGTGATGACTGCAACAGTGAAACACAAAGAACATATGCATCCATATATCTTCTTTTTATTTCGGCTGTTCCCATTAGGGGTCACCACAGCAGATAGTACAGTTGTGTACCTACCATAAATGTAGATGTTCATCGTGTTTCACTGTTGCAGTCATTACTCTTGGGTTATCCTGCTGGCAGGCTACCCTCAGTCTGCCAGAATTCCAAAGTCTAGGTCCGGCGTCAGTTGCTGTCACCTCTTCCCTGACGTCAGTGCGCCAGGGATATAAAAGATGCAACCGATGCCATTTTCTTCAGTTTTTCTTGCCCCAAATGTGAGGTGCCCCCAAACTGGTAGGCTGAAAAAATAGTCCAATAAAAATGCATGCACAAAAATAACATTTCCTTCATCTACAAGCAAATACAATAAATAGGTTGTATAGGATAGAGAAGTGCAGATAAGTCCCAGCAAAGAAGAAGGGGATGGTGGGTGGGTAACCTGGACTGCAACA
This sequence comes from Protopterus annectens, assembly GCF_019279795.1. NCBI lineage: Eukaryota > Metazoa > Chordata > Ceratodontiformes > Protopteridae > Protopterus > Protopterus annectens. The sequence goes on from NC_056743.1 coordinate 1,335,046,472, forward strand.
GTGAATACACTCGAACATCTACACTTATGGTAGGTACACAACTATACTATGTTTATCATGTTTCACTGTTGCAGTCATTACTCTTGGGTTGAATCCCAAAGCTGAGGATGGGTGGCTGAGCTAAACAGGATTAGGAGAGGCTATGAGGCCCTGCAGAACTGCAGTGGCAAAGCCTGCTCTGGACTTAGAGTAAAGAGGTAAGTGGTAGTGCTTTGTGAAAGTGTGCACTGAACTCCAAGTTGCAGCCTCTAAGAAATCTTTGGTTGGCACTCCTCTGAGGAAGGCTGATGAAGTGGCTGCTGCTCTGGTGGAAATGAGGCCTAATGCCCTTAGGCACTGATTTGCCATGTTGAAAATAGCAGAAATGGATGCAATGGCCTATCCATTTATAAATAGTCTGTTTTGAGATAGCCTTTCCTTGTGATCCTGCAGCATATGACACTAAAAGTTGCTCAGTCTTTCTGTCCAAGTAGAAATGTAACTGCCTGTGTATGTCCAAATAATGAAGAATTTTCTCACCCTTGTTCTGTGGATTTGGGAAAAAGGTAGGCAAGTGAATGGTTTGATTGAGGGCCACACTGGATACCACCTTAGGCATGAATGTAGGGTTTGTCCTCAGAGAAACCCTGTCTGGATGAAAAATGATAAAAGGTTCCACAGCCATGAGTGCTTGTAACTCCGAGATTCGCCTTGCAGAGGTTATTGCTAGGAGTAGAGCTATTTTCCAGGATAAAAATTTTATATCTGCTGTTGAAGCTGGCTCGAAAGGAGGCAGTGTGAGTTTTTCCAAAACATAATTTAGGTCCCAGGCCGGAATTGGTGCTCTCCTTGGAGGCCTAATGTTTTTGGCAACTCTGAGGTACTGCCCTATTAAAGGATGAGAAAAGATAGGTGGTGCCATATTGTAATGGGCTGAAATGGCAGAGACATGAATCTTAATTGATGAGAAAGAAAGGCCTTTGTTCAGCATCTCAGTTAGGTATTGTAAAATCTGAGGGATATTTGGTGCACACGTGTCAATGCCTTGTTCCTGGTTCCAAGCACAGAATCTCTTCCATTTTTCTGCATAAGACTTTCTGGTACTGGGCCTCCTGGCCTCTAAGATTACATCCATAACAGCTTTTGAAAGAGGAGTGTTCTGAATGGTTACATTAAACGCCATGCTGCCAGATTTAAGGTCCTGAGTTGGCTGTGCAGAATCTGTTTGTTTTGTTGGGTCAGCAAGTGAGAAGTTTGAGGCAATATCCATGCTGGACCTTGAGACATGCTCTTTAGGACTGGGTACCAGTGCTGGTGTGGCCAATCTGGTGCAATCAGTATCATTTTTGGCTTCTCTTGTCTGACCTTTAGGAGTACCCTGGGAAGGAGAGGCAGTGGAGGAAAGGCATATACTGTTAGATTTTTCCAGCTGAAGGATAGGGCATCCACTTTCCATGCTTGCTTGTGATAAATCCTTGTGCAAAATCTCTGCAATTGGCAGTTGTGAGGGGAGGCAAATAGATCTATGTCTGGGCATCCCCATTTCCTTATTATCAAGCTGAAGACTTGTGGATCCAGTTTCCATTCATGGGGATCCATGAGGTTTCAGCTTAGTTTGTCTGCCAGAGTATTTGCTTTTCCTGGCAGGAATTGTGCTTGCAAGTGAATTTGAAAAGCCAATGCTGTGTTCCATAAGGTCATTGCTTGTCTGCAGAGAGGGTAGGAATGTGTACCTCCCTGCTTGTTTATGTACCACATGACAGTAGTATTGTCTGTCTTTATCAGTAGTTGTCCTGGATGAAGCAGGTCCTTGAAAGCTGTCAGGGCATTTTGAACAGCTAGCATCTCTTTTTGATTGATGTAAAGATGCATCTGGTTTGCAGGCCATGTGCCCTGAATACATTTTCCTGCCATATGGTCCCCCCAGGCATAATCTGATGCATCCGTTGTCAGTGTCTGGCTGTGGGTAAACTGAATGGCAGACCCTTGTTGTGGTGACAGGCTTCCGCCCACCATCGAAACTCCTGTTGCAGGCAGGGAATGAGTGCAATTATTGTCTCCAGGCTGTGGCAATGCTGAGTCCAAACACTTTTTAGATACCATTGTAGTTTCCTCATATGCAGTCTGGCATATGGAATTAGTAGAATGCAGGATGTCATGAAACCCAGGGCCTGCAGGATTTTCTGTGCAGATAAGTGGTTTTTTGTTGCCAATTTCTTGAAGTAAGAAGTAAGAAGTCAGTTGCTTTTGCTTATCTGGGGTGAGATAAGCCATCTGGGCAGTTGTATTTAAGCTTGCACCCAGGAATATTACCTCTTGGGAGGGCACTAGCTTTGATTTCTTTTCGTTTACTGTGTACCCTAGGCCAGTTAGTAATCTTTTTACAAATGCCAGATGCTTTAGAAGAATGTCTTTGTTCTCTGCTTGAATTAGGCAGTCGTCCAAGTAGTGACATATTTGAATTCCTCTGTCTGCAAAATGCAATTACTGGTGCCAGGCATTTTGTGAAGACCCTGGGCGCAGTAGATAAGCCAAAGGGCAGTGCAGAGAATTGGTAATGCATTGAGCCAGCTATGAATCTGAGGTATCTTCTGCAAGACTGTCTGATTGGGGCATGCAGGTATGCCTCTTTTAGATCCAAAGTTACGAGCCAAGCCTTCTTGCCCAGCATGGGCAGTAGCTGCTGTAGAGTCAACATCTTGAATTTTGGAACTTCCAGAAACGTATTTAGTATAGACAGGTCCAGTATTGGCCTCCAGGTTCTGTCCTTCCTGGGTACTAGGAAAGGTCTGGAGTAAAATCCTTGCCCCTGCTCTTGTTGTGGTACTTGCTGAATGGCCCTCATGTCCATGAGGGCTGTAATTAATTTTTGTGCCTCTGCCCATTGATTGTGTAGCAGGTCTGGCATACCTTTTGACCTTGGTAGAGTGTGAAAATGGAACCTGTAGCCTTGGGACACTATGTTCAGGACCCATTTGTCTTGGGTAATCATTTGCCAATTTGATGAAAAAAGTGCTAGTTTTCCCCCTAAGGGGGCTGCCAAAAGAAAAGTGCTTGGATCTGGTAGAGGAAAGTCATTAGGACTGTTTCCTGTAAGGTTGTGATTTGTCTTCTCTGCTTTTGGAGGTAGGAGCACCCCATTGTTTAGGCCTGTATGATCCTTGGGGCTGAGATCTGCCTCTGGGATGCCTGTATCTGCCTCTTTGTGGTCTGTCTGACACTGGAAAGGACCAATTTTTTGAAGGCCAGTTCCTGCTAAACCTGGGTGGCTGTACCTGTAAGAAATCCTTGACTGTCTGCATGGATTTTGCTTTATCCTCCATTTTTTCAAAACCTCTTCTGCTTTAGTACCAAACAAAGTATCATGCTGCAATGGTGCATCTAATAACTTTGCTTTAACATGATCAGGCAGATTCTGTTCCTTTAACCAAGCATGCCTTCTAATAACAGAACCTGTGACAGCGGCCCTGCATGAGGCCTCCAGTGAATCATAACCACATTGCAAAGTATGCTTTCCCACTTGTTCAGCTGCATGCAGTAAATCCTGCAATTCCTTGTTCTCCGAACATTCAGTATTTGTCAACAATTTCTGTTTAAGCAGTGACATTAAATATTGTTGATATTTAAGCATATGAAACTGACAATTTAAAGCCCTTACAGCCAAGGTAGCAGAAGTATATACTTTTTTCCCCCATCTGTCTAGAGCCCTAGAATCCCTATCAGAGGGGACAGGGTTTTTTGCAGTGGAAGCTTTAACCCCTTTGGGACCCTGAGATATAGTTTCTGGGTCAGCAGTGGGGTTTTTGCATAGGAATTTACGAGAATCCGGAAACCTGTAGTATCTGTCTGGCTTAGCAGGTGCAGGGGTAAAGAGTCAGGGGACAGGCCGGACTCTGAAAATACATCATCTACAATGTCTAAAACAGGTGGAATAGCAAGGGGTTTGTGCTGAGGAAGTAGCAGAAAGTCTCTGAGCCTTTTCTTAGATTCAGAATAATCTTGGCTCTCCCAGTGGAAATGCTCCCTCATGGTATGCAGGGTTTCCCCAAAGAAATAATCCTCAGGAGGAGAGGCTGAAGGAATGGATTCTTCAGCATCAGAATCCTCATAGGGAAGCATGGAGTAATCCTGTTCAGAACAGGAATCAGAGGAAATAGAAACCTGATCAGAAGAATCATACTCTGTGTCTTGCCTAGGCCTCTTATCATGAGGGGGATGGGAGCCCCTGATCAAAGTAATTAGGTCTTCAGCCATTTTGAGCATCTGTTTTTTAGGCATGGTAGTTTGAGTTGGAGAATGCTGTACGTGTTTCTTTGTCTTTAGAGCTGCTTTAGTCTGGAGCAAGAAAAAAGTTTCCCCAACAGGGTACTTAGCTTTAATGAAAATTTCGGTTCTGAAATTTGGATTTGAAAATCTCAGGAGTCGGCCGACCGGCACTTGCGAACTGCTTTTGCTTCGGGCACTGTGCGTCAAGAAAGACTGGAGAAAATGGCGTCGGCTGCATCTTTTATACCCCTGGCGCACTGATGTCAGGGAAGAGGCGACATCAACCGACGCCGGACCTAGACTTTGGATTTCTGGCCAACTGAGGGTAGCCTGCCAGCAGGATAACCCCAAGAGTAATGACTGCAACAGTGAAACATGATGATCATCATCTGTTTCCATTTCTTCCTGTCCTCTGCATCTTGCTCTTATCACACCAACCACCTGCATGTCCTCTCTCACCACATCCATAAACCTTATCTTAGGCCTTCCTCTTTTCCTCTTACCTGGCAGCTCCATCCTTAGCATCCTTTTCTCAACTTACCCAGCATCCCTCCTCAGCACATGTCCAAACCAACGCAATCTCGCCTCTCTGACTGTCTCCAAACCGTCCAACCGGAGATGACCCTCTAATATACTGATTCCTAATCCTGTCCATCTTTGTCACACCCAGTGCATATCTTAACATCTTTAACTCTGCCACTTCCAGCTCTGACTCCTGCCTTTTTGTCAATGCCACCGTCTCCAACCCATATAGCATAGCTGGTCTCACTACCCTCTTGTAGACCTTCCCTTTCATTCTTACTGGTACCCGTCTGTTACAAATAACTCCTGACACTCTTCTCCACCCACTCCACCCTGCCTGTACTCTCTTCTTCACCTCTCTTCCACACTCACCATTACTCTGAACTGGTGATCCCAAGTACTTAAACTCATCCACCTTCATCAACTCTACACTCTGCATCCTCACCATTCCTCTATCCTCCATCTCATTCACACACATATTCTGTCTTAGTCCTGCTGACCTTCATTCCTCTCCTCTCTAGAGCATATCTTCACCTCTCCAGGGTCTCCTCAACCTGGTCCCTACTCTCAATATAGATCACAATGTCATCTGCAAACATCATAGTCCATGGGGCTTCCTGTCTGATCTCGTCTGTCAACCTGTCCATCACCATTGCAAATAAGAAAGGGCTCAGAACTGATCCTTGATGAAATCCCACCCCCACCTTAAACGCATCCGTCACTCCAACTGCAGACTTCACCACTGTCACACTACCCTTGTACATATCCTGTACCACACTTACATACTTCTCTGCCACTCCTGACTTCCTCATACAATACCATAACTCCTCTATAGGCACCCTATAATATGCTTTCTCCAAGTCCACAAAGACACAATGCAACTCCTTCTGACCTTCTCTATATTCTCCAGCACTACTCTCAGAGCAAACAGCGCATGTGTAGTGCTCTTTCCTGGCATGAAACCATACTGTTGATGACTAATCATCTCCTCCCTTCTTAACCTAGCTTCCACTACTCTTTCCCCATAATTTCAAGTTGTGACTGATCATTTTTATCCCTCTGTAGTTACTACAACTCTGCACATCACCCTTATTCTTAAAAATAGGTACCAAAACACTTTTTGTACTCCTCGGGCATCTTCTGACTTTCCAAGATTAAAAACTCCACTGCCATTTCTCCTAAGCACCTCCATTCTTCCACTGGTATGTCATCTGGACCGACAGCCTTTCCATTCTTCATCCTCTTCATAGCTGTCCTTACTTCCTCCTTGCTAATCCATTGCATTTCCTGATTCACTATCCCCAAATCATCCAACCTTCTCTCTCTCTCATTCTCTTCATTCATCAGCCCCTCAAAGTACTCTTTCCATCTGCTCAACACACTCTCTTCGCTTGTGAGTACGTTTCCCTCACTATCCTTTATCAGACTTACCTGCTGCACATCTTTCCTAGCTCAGTCCCTCTGTCTAGACAATCGGTACAGGTCCTTTTGTCCCTCTTTAGTGTCCAACCTTTCATACAACTCTCCATATGCCTTATCCTTAGCCTTTGCCATGCTCCTCCATCTTCTTATACTCCTGTCTACTTTCTTCATCTCTCTGACAATCCCACTTCTTCTTCACCAGTCTCTTCCTCTGTATACTCTCCTGTACTTCCTCATTCCACCACCAGGTCTCCTTGAAAAATGAGGCCACAATAAATCATTTCAAAATGCTTCCCACCTTTAATGTGACCTATAACCTGTACAATTCCATTAAAAAATAAATAAATCCGTTAGGGGAAAACTATAAAAAATAAAAGATGTACAATAAGCTGGTTGCATAAGTGTGCACACCCTTAAACTAATACTTTGTTGAAGCACCTTTTGATTTAATTATAGCATTCAGTCTTCTTGGGTACACATTTGCCATCAAATAAAGAGAGACTGATTAACCCCAAATAAAGTTCAGCTGTCCTAGTAGGATTTTCCTGACATTTACTCAGGTGCCTGCAACAACAAAAGCCATGGTTCGCAGAGAGCTTACAAAGCATGAAAGGGATCTCATTGTTGAAAAGTATCAGTCAGGAGGAGGGTACAAAGAAATTCCACAGCATTGGATATACCGTGGAACACAGTGAAGTCATCAAAAAGTGGAGAAAATATGGGACAACAGTGACTTTGCAAAGAACTGGATGTCCCTCCAAAATTGATGAAAAGACAATATAAAAACTGGTCAGGGAGGCTGCCAAGAGACCTACAGCAACACTGAAGTAGCTGCAGGAGTTTCTGGCAAGTGCTGGTTGTATACTACATGTGACAACAATCTCCCGTATTCGCCATATGTCTGGACTATCGGGTAGGGTTGCAAGATGGAAGCTTTTTCTTACACAGAAAAACATCCAGGCCTGGCTAAAATTTGCAAAACAATACATCAAGTCTCCCAAAAGCATGTGGGAAAATGTGTTATGGTCTGATGAGACGAAGGTTGAACTTTTTGGCCACAGTTCCAAAAGGTACGTTTGACACAAAAGCAACCTCACATCACCAAAAGAACACCATCCCCATGGTGAAGCATGGTAGTGGCAGTATCATGCTTTGGGATTGCTTTTCTTCAGCTGGAACTTAGGCTTTAGTCAAGACAGAGGGAATTATGAGCAGTTCCAAATACCAGTCACTTTTGGCCCAAAACCTTCAGGCGTCTGCTAGAAAGCTGAAGATGAAGAGGAATTTCACCTTTCAATATGACAATGACCTGAAGCATACATCCAAATCAGCAAAAGAATGGCTTCACCAGAAGAAAATTAAAGTTTTGGAATGGCCCAGCCAGAGCCCAGATCTAAATCCAATAGAAAATCTGTGAGGTGACCTGAAGAGGCTGTGCACAAGAGATGCCCTAGCAATTTGACAGATTTGGAGCGCTTTTTCACGGAAGAGTGGGCAAATATTGCCAAGTCAAGATGTGCCATGCTGCTAGACTCCTACCAAAGAAGACTGAATGATGTAACTAAATCAAAAGGTGCTTCAACAAAGTATTAGTTTAAGGGTGTGCACACTTAAGCAACCAGTTTATTGTACGTTTTTTATTTTTTATATTTTTTCCCTAACATATTTGTTTGTTTTTTCAATTGAATTTTACAGGTTGCAGGTCACATTAAAGGTGGGAAAAGCTCTGAAATGATTTATTGTGGTCTCATTTCTTTATATCACAAAAACTTGGTATTTTAACAGGGGTGTGTACACTTTTTATTTCCACTGTATCTATACCTATGCATCTATGTCTTCCTATCTGTTAAGCTGTTACAGGTGGTCTTCATTGTCGAATGGGGGGAAGCAAGTGCAGGGTATTGAAAAGTCTGTCTTTTTACAGTTTCACTCCTTAATCAAGTCTTTAATAACAATGCATTGCTTGGTACCCACTGTCAATCTTATTTCAAATATTAGACCAGCAAAGCGTCACCAAAGGGCTTATTTAATGGCACTACCTTTTGAATGTAAGGTGAGTCTAGGGTCAGGAATAAGTTTAGTTTCTGTGATAACGTCACCTCAAGTTACTTCTGCTTCAAAAAAGAAAAGATCAGAGTTGACTAGCGACTTTTTTCAACAAACAGAACACAGGAATGCAATTTTCCAGCCTGAGATGAGCAAAATGAACTGGTGCACTGCAGTAACTTCCCACATCTGCAACACTGGCAGGGACTGATGCAAGAGCCAAGAACTGCTGCCAAACAGTTCCAGTGAGTTACTACATACACCATGAACAATCTCAGTAACTCCCGCATAAAATACTAATTGCGTGTGGTTACTTTTTAAAAAAACTGTACACATTGTTTAACTATGAAATCACACAAGATGACTGACACTGCTCTCTAGTTTTTTATCTCCCTTAACAATTTTATTATAACTTGTCTGTCTTGATTTAAAGTATTCATATAGGATGTATAGCAAGCTCTTCTTCAGCTATACCATCTCAGTTTTTTGTTTCTTCCACTACTTCATTACACTAAAACTGACCTGAATAAATGAAATCACCCACTGTCGTCTTGCAAATTTTCCTTCTAATGTCACAATATTTCAATGCCACTAAACAGAAAAAAAGTGACATTTGAGCAGCAACTTGTATTTGTCTTACAATGTAAATATTCACCTACTTCAAACAGGTAGAGAAGAGCTCCTTGCATGGACTTTTATCAAGGTCTTCTGGGCACTGTGTGATATGGGAATCATTAATCTCTGGCACAAAGTCTGGAGACTATGGAAAAAAGACAGAAACAGAGTATAAAATAGACATATAAACACTGCATTAACCAAATGCATCACTAAAAAATGGCTTGATTGTTTCCAAGGATATTGTTCATATTAAGTGATATCTAAAATAATACAGCCAATCACAATCAGACTGCATGTCACCACAAACAGCATCACAAACAATGCATCTAAGAGGAAACAACCATACAACAGGTATGTCTGAACATGGCTGCAGTCATATTCACAGATTCAGAAATGGACAACAATCTTAGAAATTCTGATGTAAAAATCAGTAAGTTGCCACCAAAAATACCCACAAACACATGGTCATGATGGACAGAAGAAGAAATAATAACAGAATCAAGAATGCCACTACAAAGGCAAGAACTTTCCAGTAAATCAAGATAAATGAAGTGAAAAATGTTGCATACAGCAAATGGTAAGCAAGGTTATCAAGAAAAGTGTAAAATGTTGGGAATATGATATAAAAGGACAGAAACACGGAAGGAAGTAGAACAGTAGTCCAAAATCAAAGGATAGTAGTGAAGCAGGTATATCAAATGTAGATTTATTACAAAGTCAATGAATAAAATTGTATCAGATTAGCGCTTTCACTCATCGAGCTTCTTCAGATCATAAATAACAAACCTTACTAGATACAAAATATATATACTCTACAGCCTCACTTACTAACCTATCACATTCAATTACTAATTAGTCCCTGAAGCAACCATGAATCTTTATAAAAATACATTAAAATACATTGAAATGCAGAACTTTACAGAAACAATATATACATAGATAAATGCAGCTTACTGAAATATTTGATCTAAGATGTATATAAATATAGTTCTCATAAATGGATACTTATAATAAATCTTGATGATTGTTTAAATCATTATTTATGTCAAAGCATATCCTATTTGATGTTCCTACGTTTCCTAAGTTTAGGTTTTATTGAGGCTCCTTCATTGAGTCCAGAGTCCCTGTCTGCTCTCAGCCTAATTATCCAATTACTCTCCTGGCATTCTGTATAGTTCCTAACATCACCCCCACGCTTATTAGGCGTGATGACTTCCAATGCTTTAAACAGAAATGTATGTAATTCTCCAAACTGGGTGACGTGTTTGGCTAGAGCATTGTGCAAGGATTTCTTCTTCATGTGGTATATATGTTCACGTATCCTATCTTTGAAAGGGCGATTCGTTTTTCCTACAAAGAAAGAGGAACAAACTTGACAAACTGCTAGGTAAACTAGATGAATTGTCCTACAATCAGCACTATTTTGTGTAATAAACTCTCTATGTAAGTCCGAATGTATAAAAGTAGTACTAGTGTCAATATAGCGGCAATAGTTGCCCACATGGTTTAGTGCCCCCAACATCTGTAACATCAAGTCTTTGCCTAGGATAACATAGCATTCTTTTCAAATTATATCTATTCCTAAAAAGAAAGTGTGGTATTTCTCCAACTATTTGCTTTAAACCATTGTCAACACATAGAATCGACCAGTAAAAACTAGATAAATGAAGTGAAAAATGTTGCATACAGCAAATGGTAAGCAAGGTTATCAAGAAAAGTGTAAAATGTTGGGAATATGATATAAAAGGACAGAAACACTGAAGGAAGTAGAACAGTAAACCATCAAAATGGCAAAGGCTTTGAAGTCTCACAGAACTCAAGGATACTCATAATCTCCACTGTTCACTCTGTACTCTATGATTTACTCAAGGTTTTTCATTTCTACAGTCAGATAAGATTATTTAATGTAAACTAGTGAAAAATATTCATAAAGATATATGTAGACAATAACAAAAGTTGAGAGGAGTGGCAGCCACCAAAGCAGTGTCCCACAGATGATAAGTAACTGATCCAACTGCAAGTTAAAGTAGTAAGTTTGGAATAGGAGAAATATGGTTTGTGACATACTTCAGAACTGTTGAAAATACAGATAAAAAAGCGATTACAAGTAATAATGAGCTGATAACACTGAGTGCCATGACATCATTTAAGCAACAGGCAGCCAAAGTGAAGAAGAAGATGGAAAGATTTGGTGGTCAAGCAGAAAATGTGAGTCATCAACTGGATGCACTGGAGAATAAGGCTCACAGAAAGAAAGTGAGGCTGACTGGAGTGTTGGAAGGACAGGAAGGGACAAACTGACTGGGCTTTGTGAAAATGAAGATGGAGTAGTGAATGGGCCTTACAAAATTATCACTGCAAATTGAAAAGTGTGCCAACTGGCACTGACTGTAATTGGAATAGGACAAATGATAAACCCAGAGTTACTGTGGTGCAGCTTGTGAGAACATATGAGATACGCTATTTTTAACACCTTTATTAAATTACCACATAAGAAACAGGCAAACATACATTAACAGAAAAGAAAACAATACATTTTAACATTTTCCATTTAAATAAAATATACATCACATATAATTTCCATGCTACTGTCGTCAGTCCAACATTACAAAAATTGCTGAATTCCCGCCTTTTCTTAAACCTCACTCCTCCTCATGTTCCTGAAAATTATTATTCGTGATTTGTCCCCACAATTTCCATTTACTTCTATGCAACTGCTTTGCTCCTTCCCTTTTCTAAAGATTCATTTTCCAATTCTTTTATCTCTTTCATGATATTCAATATGTCAAATACAGTTAGTGTAGACTTTGGTTTTGATTTTCTAGTTTGGCAGCCAACAGAATTAAACTTAATAAGGCCTTAATATGTCTAGGCAATTCAGATCATGTATAACAACTTGAAATAATGATTTCCTTCCTTATAGCCATTTGCTCACCCAATATTTTTGAAAGAGTTCTCTGTAGGGAATTTTTAAAATCTGCCAACTCATTACACTCCCAAAAGACATGTTCCCAGTTATCCTTTCTTCTCCATCAAACCTCCAACATTTGCTATCTACCTGAGGGAAAATGCTTTGAAATCTGCTTGGTGTATAAAAATACCTAAGCAAACACTTCCAAGTAAAGATCCTAAACCTTTTGGACTTGGTTGCATACTTGGAAGCCATACATACGTCTTCCTGTTGTTTTCTTTTAAATTGCTTTTCCAGACTCTCTTCCCAATCTTTCCTAAGCTTCTCAGATTGACTTTTATAGTTGTCATGCAATATTTTATATGCCCTAGTAATTATCCTGTTAACAGCTGCTTCTATCCTAGATTCAAATAAAAACTCTTCCAGAGCAGGTCTTTCACTTAAAATTCTCCCATCCATTTCTCTTTGCCTGTACTCAGAGATGAAGCCCTGTTAGAGAAGGCAGTCTCTAGCTTGCAATTCAAATGCATCCATGGCATCAACCACTCTGTTACCTTTCCTGCTCGAGTTATTTGCTCCCAATAACTTAAGTTCCTTTGCCAGGTTTCTCCAGTAAATTCCAGCCCCTCTTGCCTATTTTTGTACCATTAAGTGCAGTCATCCCTACTGGCAAAATCTCCTTTCTCCATTTTCTGTACTGACTTAGTTCTTAGAATACTTTCTGCTACTTTATGAATATAGTATTCTGTATGGTTGTTGGAAAAGAGCTGCATCCAAAATCTCTCTCTCTCTATTTCTTGAATTTCCCACTTGCTTCATCATTGTCCCTTTTCACTTTGAATTATAACCTCCTTCTTGTGTTATGTATATGAGCTTTAACTGTGTAGAACAACAAAAACAAGCCAGCACCGGTTTTGGCTCGATGGCCTTTATCAATGTATAATATTAACTGTCAACCAATATATATATATATTTATTCTAACCCTTTTAAATAAACTGAAACCATGCTCTCCCTCAGCAGACCAACTGCCTTCTGAATATCTACAGTTATCAGCCAAAGCTATTGCCAAGCCTATTTCCATACTGATCAATAGAACCATTACCAAAGGTCACATCCCTACCTTATGGAAAGTCTCCCATATTATCCCCTCCATAAAGGTGGACACTCCACTGAGCTCTCAAACTACTGCCCCATTGCCCTACTTTCTCCTTTAGCTAAGAACATGGAGAAATGTATCCACAGGCAATTACTCGACCACTTAATTAATAATAACTTGCTTTCCAACTGTCGACATGGTTTCAGACCCTCACACAGCACTACCACTGCCCACCTTTTCTTTACTGATTGCATTAACAGTAACCGCAACCGTAATAATCTTTCTTCTGCTCTATTTATCGACCTGTCTAAAGCATTTGACATGGTAAATCACCAGATTCTCATAAACATACTAAAATCTCTATTATTAGACCCTCTTTCCATTAAATGGTTACAGTCCTACCTTGACAAATGACAGTAGGCAGTATTATGGCATAGCACTCTATCCACCCACCTACCCGTTACCCTAGGTGTCCCTTAGGGGTCGATTCTAGGACCTCTCTTCTCCATATTTATTAACGACCTTCATCTAGTCATCCCCCCAAGCCATATGCATACAGTATGCTGATGACTCCACACTGATATGCTCAGCTACTTCCATCCAAGACCTTCACTCTCTTACTCAGAAGGTATTTAACACAGTTGAACAATGGTTCATACAGCGTTGTCTTCTTTTGAACCCAAAAAAAAAACAAACTCCTCCTCTTCAATTGTACTCTAAAGTCTTCTCCTCTTAATTTCTCTGTGACATCCACCAATGGTACTATAATATCACCTGACCCTACCACCAAATTACTTGGCATCACCATCGACAACACTCTGAACTTCAACATCCATATCAACAATGCTATAAAGACTGTCAACAAAAAACTTGGTACTCTCTATAGGATTAAACCCTTCCTTTCTCCTACAACCAAAACTACTATAGCTCACACTCATCTAATCTCTACACTGCTCTATGCCTCACCCATTTTCACTAATCTATCCAAGAATAACCTTAGTAAATTGGAAATGTCATACAATAACATTGCCAGATTTGCCACAGGTAACCCATACAGAACCCAACATTGTATAAATTTAAAGCAGCTAGGATGGCTGGAACTACAAAACCTGATTAAATTCCACCAGCTAGCCATTGCCTATAACACTCTTTATAAACCTTCCAATACTCCAATTTTATCTAACCTCCTTACCCCTTATAAAAATCTGAGGTCCTTACGGTCATCAGACAAACTTCTTGTACACACCTCTAAATCTAACAACAGGGCTGGGGATTCTCTCTTCTCTAATGCTGTAGGAAAATCCTGGAATCTTCTTCCCAGTGACCTCTCCTCACTCAACTCCTTACCACTCTTCAAAAACAGACTTAAACTTTACCACAAAACACACTGGCTATGCCCCTGTACCAAACCTGACTAGTCATCTATCTTTTCAAACCTGGCTTTCCCTATCCATTACCTCTCACCTACTGTTATATCTTCCTATTACTATTTATTTATCATCTCTCTCTATATTACATTATTTATATGCTCTGTGGAAACGTATTTTTAATTAATTCCTTTATCAATAACACTATAAAATTAACTTCCTTTTTTACTATTGACTCTGCCTGTATAATGTTTTGTACCTGTGAATTGCATTGTGATGATTCTTGCCCTCAGTGATTATCCTGTGCAACCTGTATCCTGTACTGCATATGTTACTGTTGTATATATTTTTTATACTTCTTGCTATTTGTTGTTGTATTTGTATGTGATTGTTTATGTCTTGGAGCTTATCTCCCCGGGCCTCTACTGAAAATGGACATATATCCAGTTAGACTAGCCCGGTCAAGAAATGTAAAATAAATTATGTATATGCATATATATATATATATATATATATATATATATATATATATATATATAAAACTCAACCAGTCAACATTCAACAATAAAATCAAAGGTGAGCATTCAAACCAGGTGGAAATAATCCACCCGGTCTCACAATCCAAGCTTTCTCTTTTTTGTTTAAAGCATTATGCCATCCAGCCTTACAATTTCTATTACCCAAAATTTTATCAAAGACAATAAATTGAAATTTGGCAGAAGTGTGTTTAATAGTGTGTCTAAACAAGGCATTAGTAGAATACTTATTCCTGATATTGCTAAGATGTTCAGATATGCATAGCCTCATAGGTCTAGAAGTCTGACCTATGTAAAATGCTTAACAATTACAAACCGCAAGATAGATAACCCAATCACTACTACAGTTGGCAAAAGTATGAATTTTAAAAATACGGGATGTATTTTTGCTAGTAAATTCCCTAGTTTGATTAAAATATTTACAAAAGGGACAATGACCACAAAGAAAGCAACCTATCCCTTTGGTACCCTCCAATGTGACCTGAGACATGTTAACAGATGGTATATGATGTTTATAATGACTGAAATGACTACCCAAAGTTTTCCCTCTAAGAAAGGAAAAATGACATCTGTTACTCAATAAATCATTCAGTCTGTCATCAGTCAATAAGATGTCCAAGTGTTGTTGCACCAAATCCATACAGTAATGATTATCTCTACCATAACTGGTTGCTTATCTTATGTTGTTATCCACATCTTTTTGGTTATATGTTTTATATGCTAATAAATCACTGGCTGTTTTTTGTTGTTTTACTAATGCTTTTTGAGCCTTTGCACCCGCCGTCCATATGGATGTACTGCTGTTTGGTTTCTTTAACTGTGTAGCTCTAAAATAGCCTTTCAACTCAAGTAAACCTAAACTACCTTCTTCTATTGGAAGAATCAACTTATCCCACTGAACTCTTGCCCTCTTTCCCTCCCAGATAAATTCCTTCAATTCTTTATTAATTATTCTCCACAACTTCTCTTTAGGTTGATAAAAGTATGCCAGACCCACATACAAGTCTAATGGGACTAAAAACATTTTTCACTGTGTGTATCTTATTATCTATGTCCATTAATAAGAGTTTCCAGTGTCTCAATTTTTATATTATCTTTTTAGTCTCTTCCCACATAGCCTTAGTTGCCCTAACAAAAGCTTTTTTAATCCATACTCCTAAATATTTCATTTATGTCCCCATAAACATGGGTACCGTTGAACCAACTTGCGTGTGGGTACATAATTTATAGCTAAAGCCTTTGTTTTTTCTTCATTAATTTTATATCCCAAAAAGACTTACAACTGTTTCAAAATATTCCACAACATTGAGATGTCCTTTTCTGGATTTATCACGTACAAAATAATATTGTCTGCAAATAAAGCCAATTTTTCTTGATTACCATACCAATTCTGTCCTTGAATTTTTGAGTCTGGGAATAATATGTAAATTCTGTCTGAGTTCCTACTACTGAATTCACATCTTCCATACCAGATAGTTTTCATAAATTCCATCTGAAATCTACCCTCTTTCATTATATTGTCCCTTCTAGGTCCCCCTGATACATGCTCACTATTGCAAATCAAATTCTAGTCTCTACCTATAAAAAATATTCCCTGCTGAAAGCTGATTATTTCTCTCAAAATGTTCTTAAACTACATAATAGCAGGTTTGGTGGAATATAAATACATGCCATTGTAATCCTCCCCCTTCCCAACAGTCCCTTACTACCCACAAATATAGCATTTTTGTCTTTTTTCCTTCATCAATCACTATTGAAGCCCCTCTAGCAATTAGTATAATTATCCCCCTATTCCTCAGTCCCTGATATTCTGCTGTATATTCATTGTGAAATCCTCTCTTTGTCAAACTCACATGCTCATTTTTTCCAAATTGTCTCCTGTAGCATTGCCATTTGCACTCTGCATTTTTTTAATATAATCCAATACGTTTTCCTTTTTATCTATACCTGTAAGGCCATTCAAGTTCCAGGACAAAAAAGCTATTGTTCCTAACTATTATACATTACAATTTTTTGAATGTGTATTTCCCAATTTTGTGTTACATGCATATACTAATGTTTGGTAGACTGATTTGTTGTACAGTTGTTTCTTCTCATCACCATTTGAACCTATGTCAGATCTTTCAAGGCTTTTAGTTTTAATGAAAGACCTCAAAAAAAAAAAAAACTAAATACAAAACACCCCATCACATATTAACTTGGAACAAAAAGGTTTGTCCAGCTGGGCTTGTGGCCCATTTTCAGTGGACACCCGAGGAGAAAAGCTCCAGTGGTGCATTTGTAAAGCACAGTACAATTATACACAAAAAGTACAGAAGAGCAATTAGATAAAGAGACATTGTATATAAATATTAGTATAGTATGCATAGAGTTAATTGTAAAACAAACAAAAGTTGAGTAGCACCGTTTTCCATTAATGGTTCATTAACCACGTGGTAGGTATATGAAGTTATATACATGCATTACAGGTCATTATGTGAGCACAGTAAGAAAGGGTACTAATTATAAAGGGAGAAGACTAGGTGGGGTCACGACAATGGCAGGTTCTAGACTTGAGAAGGTGATGTTTTAATTCATTTTTAAAGTGAGAAGTGTGAGTGATGGACCGTAGATTGAGAGGAAGTTTGTTCCAGGCAAGGGCAACAGCGTGCTTATAAAGTAGTTTGCCTATGGACTTTTTAGGTTGGTAGATTTCCAGTAAATGTTGTTTAGACGTTCGGTGGGACCTAGAAGGGGTGTAGATACAGACTAGGGAAGAGAGAGATGGACAGTTGGAGGGTTTAAAGAGTATAGAGTGTAGCATGTGAAACTGATAAAGTTGTAGAAGGTGAGGCAGCTCAAGCCATTGAAGAGAGTTCAGTGCAATGCAGTGATGAGTATTGTAAGGGGAGTTAGTAATGAAGCTGGCTATTTTGTAGTACATTTGTTTGAGTTTGTTTAGAGTGGTGGCCTGTATATTGGTAAGGACTGGGGCAGCATATAAGAGGGAGGGGAGGAGGAGTGCTTGACCTAGGGTAAGTCTAGATTCAGGTGCTAGAAATTTTCTATTCCGATATAACATGCCTAATTTCTGGTGTGATTTTTTTTATACAGTGTAGGATATGTAGGTTAAATTTTATAATGACCCCTAGGAGTTTTGTGTGGGGATCAGGCTGGATACTTGTATTGTTTGAAAATGTAATGACAAAAGAAGTTTTGTGATGAGAGATAGAGCAGGGGAGAAAAAGTAGGAGTTTGGTCTTTTTGGGATTAAGGATTAGTAAGTTGCTGGAAAGCCATTGTTCAGTGGAAAGTAGGGATTGCTGGGTTAAGGAGTGAAGTTCAGTGATAATGTTAGAGATGGATATGTGTGTGGAGTCATCTGCATATTGAATGAGTGAGGATTCTTTGCAAGAGGTATAAAGATCGTTAGTAAAAATATTAAATAGCAGGGGTCCCAGGATGGAGCCTTGTGGAACACCCATGGAGATGGGAAGGAAAGGAGGGGAGGAAGAGAGCCATTTAACTGATTATTCTCTGCCAGACAGGTAGCTACTGAACCAAGTGAGACAAGAGGAAGATAGGTGTAACTTGGTGAGTTTGGATAGTAGTAAAGGATGAGAGACATACAACACAAATCTATCACTGAGGGGAGTACATAACTTTCTTATCTGATGTTGTCTTTTCTGCCCATTCCACAACGAATGTGGCAGAGTCCCCAGCTACTTATGTTACCAGGGTGGCATCATGGAAGGATGTTCCAGAGGATGACGGAATTTGAAAGCAGCCTTATTTCTGGAAAGCAGAAGCATAAATATAATTCAAGGCCCTACAAAAGAAGGCCAGTGAAAGAAACAGACCTTGTGAAGTGTGCCCTGGGTGGTTTTGGTAGGGTCAGACCTTTGTCTTGGTAAATTTGGGAAATACAGATTTCTAACCTTCTGGCAAAGGTGACCTTAGAAACTCCTTGTACCATCTTAGCTTTTAACAAGGATACAAACAGCTGATCCAACTTTCTGAATGGTTTGGTTCGATGAAGACAGAAACTTAATTGCCTATGCACATCTAGCAAGTGTAACATGTATTCACCTTTATTAAAAAAAATTCAGGAAGAATACTGGTAGATGTATACTTGTACTGAGAGAAGTTTCTGCAGCTACTTTAGGTAAAAATAAGGAAAGGGTTCGTAAGGAAACCCTGTCTTTGTGAAGAATGATATATGATGGCTGACAGGACAAAGCCTGAATTTTGGACACTCTTCTGGCTGAAGTAAAGACTACTAAGAAAATAGTTTTCCACAACAAAAATATTACATCCCCTTTGGCAACAGGTTCAAAAGGGGGTTGTGTCAAGGCCTGTAGCAAAATAGTGAGGTCTCAAGGGGGGGTGGGATCCTTAACAGGAGGCCTAAGGAGAAAGGCTTTGCACAATTTGAGAGAAGTCATAGAGGTGTGAAGGTGATGAGAATGAAGGAGTTGGATTGAAACTCTGCTGGTGATTGCAATAGCGACAAGTTAATTTGATTGGTTGAGAAGGAAGGAGTTGGTCTTGAATTCTGCTGATGACTGGACTAGCTTTTGATAAAACTAAAGAAATGACTTATGATAATAGGATCTGAGGAAGGCTATGGCTAAAAGTGCTTATCCTGTTTTTTTTTTGAGATGAAGAAGAAGAAGAAGTTCTGAGCTGTGAATACAGTTTTAAGCTAAATATTGCTTTTAAGGTTTTTTATTACAGAAAGGTTTTTTAACACTCTCGTGGTGGTACGTCCGGATTTTCTCTCTTTCATGAAAATTAGAAATGGTGGCTAGCTGAACTGCAATGGTAAAATAGCAGGCATCACTGTGAAAAACAGACACAAGAAATTCCAACACAGCAGGAATGGGTGCTGAAAAAGGATGCAATTTTCTTTCAGAGGCCCAAATATAAAACCTTTTCAATTTACTTTTGTATACCTTCCTAATGAACTACTTGAGAGGAAAGCCTAGACTGACTAGTTGTCATGGGAAGTGTAGAAACCATGTGGTTAGTTTCAAGGCCTGAATGTCTGGGTGAGGTATACCAGATGGGTGAGCCAGAAGATCTGGATTCAGTCCCAACACTCATGGGGGGGTACACCAGGTGAGGCTAAAGAAAGGGGAATTACACCTGTCAAGACCAGAAAAAGGAGCAATGAGGATGGCTGTGCTCTTTACCAAGATGCTCTCTGTAGGAATTTGGGAATTAGAGAACTTGTTGGATAAGCACACGAGAGACCGGAGCGCCAACTGTAAACCATAGTGTCTCTCAGTGACTCCCCATCTGGAGGAATTACAGCAAAGGACCTGGTGCATTTTGAGTTGGCAGGAGAAGTGAAAAGACTGCAGCAAGGCTGGCCCCACTGGCGAAAGACTCGTGATGCCACTGCTGGATTGAGGGGCCACTCATGAGACAATAGTAGAGATCTGTTCAATCTGTCCACTAAGACATAGTGCTTCTCCAGTATGTGCACTGCTATTAAGAAGTGACTGGAAGACATTGCCCATTGCCACATTATTATCGTTTCTCAACACAACAGGTATGAATGCGTTCCCGCTTGTTTGTTGATGTACCATACTAGTGACATATTGTCTGTCTGGATAGAGATCACCCCTAGAGGGAGGACATCTCGAAAGGCTGTCATCTCAAAGACGTTGATGTGAAGACTGGCCTCTGTTGAGGGCCACATACATTGGACCATCTTCCTCACATAATGATCCCCCCACCTCAGGTGGGAAGCATCCACAGTCAGCGTGGCCTTGGGAAGCGGATAAACAAAGGGGCAACCTTGGGCTACTGCCTGTGACTAAATCTACCAAGTTATATGCTCTCTGCAAATGTCTGATATACAAATTAGGAAGGACATGGGTTTACATCTGAAACATCACTGAACTGCGAGTGGCAACTGGAACACTCTCATATGATTTCTTGTCAGGGAAGCCATGATAATAAAAGTTGCCATCCATCCCAGAAGCTGTAAGAATAATCTGGCCAGTGGTGTCTGTTGTGAAAGAATCTATAAGTACTGATTTCTCAAGGTGGGCAGTCTGCTCTGAGGCAGTCTTGCTATTTGCACTGTTGTTTCTCTGTGAGCCCCTATGAACTCCAGTGCTTTAACTGGTAAGAACTGAGATTTGTCATGATGTATTGTGCTGCCTAGGAAGAAGCAAAGGTGAAGGATAGTTTCTGGCCCAGAACAGAAGAGACTTAGTACAAGCATTGGCAAACCAGGTGTCTAGCTAAAGGAATACTCAGAACCCCTGCAGTCTGAGAAGAGCTGCAACCGCTGGCATGCATCTGATGAACACCCAGGGGGCTGTGATGAGCCCAAACGGCAGGGCTCTGACCTGAAAATGGCTGGTGCCCAACTGAAAGTGAAGGAGTCTCCTGGATTACTTGTCCATTTGGACATGGTAGTACACATCCTGAAGATGTATTGAGCACATTCAATCATCCTTCCTCAAAAGAAGAAGGATGGATTGCACCTCGACCATCCAGAACTTGGAATGCCTGACACATTAGTTCATCCAGTTGAGGTAAAAGACTGGCCTGATGTGCCTGTTCTTTTTTGGCACCAAAAAGAACCTTGAGTATGTTCCAAATCCTTGCTGGTGTGGAGGGACCTCTTGTATGACTCACTTTCTTAGCAGCTTTTCTAATTCTAATGCTGCTGCTTTTGTTTGGAAGGGTGACATGTTGGGAAGTTTCTTTAGTGATGAGGGTGGAGAAAAAAAGGGATGTAATACACTCTGGTTACAACTGTTCATACCCAGATATCTTTGGCGATGGACATTCAGGCTTCTGGATACAAAGACAAGCAATCCCCAGCTGCTTCCAGAGTGCAGCAGTCGGGCAACCATTTAAGAGTGTGGGCAAGGTCTCTCAGAAAAGGGTCCTCAGAAGCCTTGGTTCTGTGAGCTTCTATTGCCAACAGAGCAACATCTGCCATTAGAGTACCCCCCTCTGCCTCAGGGAGATCTTTATACAGAAATATCCTGCAAAACCCCCCTGTGATTTTTGAAACCACAGCTTTTTACCCCCTTTCTGGTTTCTAGAGACGGTCCTCTGGGGTAGAAAAATGTATGCCTATGGAAGAAACAGCTTTCCCGTGTTGGTCACTTCTGGAAAGTATGTCCTTTACCTTAGGGTTGAATAGAGTCGAACCATCAAAAACAGCATTGATAAAGGACGTCTTAAAGGCTCCACAAAATCACACAAATGCATGCAGGCATATAATTCTCCTGTAAAAACAACAAATTCTCCTTCTTCCACAAAATAACAAAACAACTCTGGCCCCAACAAAAATATTCACCGACTGTGAAATGAAACAAGCAGAAAAATAGAATCTCTTTATTTCTCTCTAGCGCTTTGGTGTTTCCACCTTCAAGGAATATCTAACATGCAAAATGCAAAATACATGTTCTTATATAGAACTTCTAATTGATAATACACACCCCTTAATTACAAAATTATATAATTATTTAATACAATACAATCTTAAAGCAAACAGTTCCAATTCAACTCATTATTAAGCCCTGTGGGTGTCATGGTTTTATACTTTAAAATAAAAATGCTTTCTTTATACAACAACTTTTGTTTCCACACACTTTCATCATCACATAAACACTGCACACTTTCTAAAACAGTGCCTTTTAACAAAGACACATCACCATTATGAAATGTATTAAAATGTGAAGCAATTATTTTATTTTCTCTCTTATTTTTCACATCCCTAACATGTTCCATCAACCTAATACGGAATTCTCTCTTAGTCTCCCCTATATAATAAAGTTAACATGGGCATTTAAGTGCATATATTACCCCTTTACTTCTGCATGTATAAACCTCCCTCAGCTCAAATTTTATTCCATTTATTTTATTAAATGTTTTAACAATGTTTGTGCAGATACTGCTTCTATTGCAACTTATTGTTCCCAAGTTCACAACCATCTTAGGTATATCTATCTTAGGCATTTGAAACTTCCCACATACTACCATATCTCTTAGGTTCCTACCCCTTTTATATGAAAAAAGTGGTCTATTCGGAAAAATACTTGCTAGAACCTTATCCTCTAACAAATATTTCCAATAATACTCTATTAAGATTTTAACTTCCTCACTTTTCACATTATACACTGAAACATTTGACTGAGGTAAGTGATAAAATCTCCACGGTGCAAGGTGTCACCTTCCCACACAATAAAGATATCATCAATACAACGTAAATAGCATGTGATATGCTGCATGTAGTCTGTGTTGTTTTAATACAAAGCCCTACTCCTACTTGCCCAGAGCTACGTTAGCTATGCTGGGAGACATGGTAGCCCCCATAGCTATACCAGTTTTTTATTTGTAGTGTTTGCAATTGAAGGTAAAGAAATTGAAGTCCAGTACAAGATTAATGAGCTTGCTTAACTTTTGCAGTTGTGCCTGTGTACCTTGATTATGTTTAATCCACGAAGGTGGGTAGCACTGTAAACATATTTATTATATAAATTTCTTTTTACAGAAATATAGGCATATTAAGTAACATACATTTTTTTCTTTATTATTTTCATATGTGTTCTTTCTGTATTTATACATATTTATATAGTTTTTAGATTCATTTTTAATGAAGTATTTTGAATCTAATATATTTATATATAGTTATTACACACATATATATTCCTTTACAGAAATATAGATATATTTAATATTAAATATTATACATAATTACTTTTTAAGTAATAATAGTACTGTATACAAATATGCATTTATTTGTTTGTAACATTCAGCATCCTTGACTTCTATACGCGAGAAATGTATATATTTATATAGCGTGCAGCATTAGGAAATCCATTGTTGCTTTAAGGACAAGGTTTTTTTTTATGGTAATTTACTAATTGTTTAATTGTGACATTTCTTATGTTTTAAATATCTTGTTAATTGGTTTTTAGTTGTCTGAAGAAGGTAGGACACTGATCCTACTAAAAGCGCTCATTAAAATTGTGTTTGTTTGAAGTTTATCTGTTTTTTCTGACTCTGTTTACAGTGCTACCTGCCTTTGTGGATTAATCAGTTTGTTGTCTTCGAGTGGATTTGTTCACTGTTGCTTTCGCATGGCGGGTGAAACTGGAGCAGTGTCACAACCTTTATTCACAAAAGAGGAGCCGAATGGCTTGAACAGGACCGTTACATCGGAAGCGAACGCTATTGGCAATCTAACGGCTCTTGTTGAGGTTTTGCTGGGCAGGGTAGATTCCCTTACCCAGCGTTTGGATTCTAAAACAGTTCAAGAAACTAATACTTGTCCTAGGGGACCACCACTTGCTGGGGGTTCCCAACAGAGGTCTCCAACGCCGAACAGCTTTGCTAGTGCTGTTAACAGTGGTTCACAGTTTATTCCTGATGCTGCAGTACAACGAGGAAGGAATGCAAGTGACGTGTTGAGCATGGAGTGGAAGCCAGGTGCTCAAAATACAGAGACTTGCCTTTTTCCATCCATGGCAAGTTTTTTAAGCAATAATGAGTTTTTTAAGGCTACTAGTGGACTATTACCTTCACAAGAATTACATTCAGGGGTGAGTTCTCTATCTGATTCAATTTCTGAATTTGACAATAAACCTTTAAATGTAGACAATTACAGTTAGAAACTGCTTATCTGCAAGAATATTTAGAAAAAAAGATTATCCCTAAGGGGCTACAGCAATGGCGGTACACGGTAGGTTTGACTGAAAACTCTACATTTCACCAGGAACTGTTGGGGCTTTTTGATAAGCAAGGGGCTGAATTTATTATTTCACTTACTAACTTTTATAATAGTGAAATAAACGTGCTAAAAAGTGAGCTTGAAATTTTGGAACATGTAATAAAAACAGACAAGGAATTTTTTCGATATAAATATGAATATGCCAGAACTTTTTCCAGCATTGATGCAACCATGGCTAAACTGCTGGTGACAAAGAAAAGAAAAATTGCAAGGGATGTCCAGGATTATGCTGCGAATAAAGCCTATCCCCGCCCTCCATTTAATTCAAATAGTCTTGGCCCTATACCTCATAACTCTGCCACATCTATTGAACAAGATAGGGAAAATGAAAATAACTCTGATTCGAGTACTGTTAACATTGATAGCGAGGGGATCCAGCCGGAACGTAGGAGTGAAAGACTTAATAACATGAATAATAACAATAATAATAACAACATGAACAATGTTAATGCTGGCCAACAAGGATCAAATTATAATACTAATCAATCGGGGCCTAATCAATCATCGGATTTTCAGATGGTCCATGGTGGCAGGAACAACAACAATCGCAGAGGGAACAGAAATCAGGGTCAGGCATGGAACAGACGGAATCAGCAGAGGAGATGACACGTTCTTTCCAACATTTGCCTACAGTCCTTACTAGTTCAAAAGGGGACTTTATGATCTACAATTATACTTCTTTGGGAGTTTCTGAGGAGATGACTAATTTTTTTTCAAAAGGTTTATCCTTTGTCCCAGATAAAAATATGGATTTAGTAAGGGCAATCTTGGACTTAAAACTTTTTGTGCGTAAGCTTAACCTGCAAGTTTGTATGGGGGGTGTCCCATCTTTAACTAATACATTAAGAGTGTCTAGTCTTTTCAATCCTCCACTACATAGTATTCTCAATATTTTTGAAAAGATTTGTGAGATGGACCTAAGATCCATAAGTAATAATCGTAAAAAAGGTGGGAACAAAATGCTTAACATCACAGAATAAGAAAGTGATTTTATTAAATTATTACATAATTATGCTATTAGGGTTATGAAACCCGATAAGGGGGGTGGTCTTGTTTTTATGGACCAGAAAGTATATGTGTCATACATGGAAAAATATTTGCAAACTGAAGCTTATATTCCAGTTAGCATCAATGAAATTAATATAGCATACAAGAAAATCAATATATTGCTTAATGATTTGTTTTTGGAGGGATCTATTGACATGGATATGTATCTGTTTTTGACAATGAATGTTCCTAAAATTCCTGCCCTTTTTGGTTCTCCGAAAATTCACAAAAGCTACTATGACCCCCCCCCCCCTTTAGGCCAATCGTAGATGGTAGAGCTTCTATCACATATGGGTGTGCAAAATATGTGGACAGTATTTTAAGGCCACTAATTGAGCAGGAAACCCAGATATGCAAGGATTCATGGAGTTTTTAGATAATATTAATAAACTGGAATATTCTAAAGACTCCATCTTCCTTACAATTGATGTTAAGGACCTCTATACAGTCATCCCACAGTCTCTTGGACTTGAATGGATCAGAGAATTTATGATCCTTAAACAAATAGAAGAGAAAACTATTTATTTAGTGGAGACACGTCTTGAAATTGTATTAAAAAATTATATGATTTTTGATGGACGTTTCTTCCTACAAAAAAACGGCATAGCCATGGGCTCCCCATGTGGGGGCAGTTTTGCTAATTGCATCATGGCATACTGGGAGAGATCCTTACTTTTTCAGAATGATTTATTTATAGAAAATGTAGCCTGGTACACTCGTTACCAGGATGATATGTTTATCATATGGAATGGCTCTAAAGCACTTATTCCTACTTTCATAGATAGTTTACAATCTATGACTGACTTCGAATTTACGTTTAAATTTTAAGAAATGGCAATTACCTATTTAGATGTTAATCTAGTTAGACACAACTAACAGTAGGTATAAGAGTCTGATATATAGAAAATTGTCCTATTCAAATTCCTTTCTACATTTTACGAGTAGCCATCCATTTCATCAAAAAAAAGCTGTTGTAAAAGGACAATTAGTGAGAGTGGCTAGGATGGTTGCCAATGATACTGATTTCTATTTGGAATGCTCACTTCTTAAGAGGATGTTTTTAAGTCGAGGATATCCAGGGCCTTTGATAGATTCTATCTGCTCAGAAGTCAGCAATAAGAGACAAGTAGGACATTTTAGGCCTTTGCTGGCGAATAGTTCATCCCCTATGCCCAATGCTTTGATGGCAGCCAATGATGTGTCTCCTTATAAGGCAGAATCAGATTATAGAGTTAGTTTTCTTTGTACCTATTCGTTGGACCATCATAATATGAAAGAAATTTTATACAAGAATTGGTCCATCATAATAGAGGACAAAAGGTTACTTAAATTGTTAGGTATAAAACCTAAAATTACCTTTAGAAGAGGGGCAAATTTAAAATCCATTCTAGAAAGGAATGTAACATCTTCAATGCATGGTAATTCTGGAATGTATAAATGTGGTGCATGTCACCAATGTAAGTATATTTGTGGTGACAACAAAATTATGTTAAAAGACAAAGTGTATTTCATAAAAGAAAGGTACAATTGCCACACTAAAGGTGTTATATATGTAGCTACTTGTTCCCAGTGTTCTGTATTTTACATCGGAAAGACTGAGAGAAAATTAAGACAACGAATTTATGAACATGTTTATGCTATCAGTAAAAAAGATATGAATAATGCCTTGGCTAGGCATATCATTGACTTTCCTGACCATGGTTTTAAATTTTCAATCCTACAACAAAGGCACCTGGACCCCAGAAGTGGCCCTTGGCAGTTAAATCTAGAAGTTGATGAAATTATGTGGCACATTAGAACTGAAGCCCACATATATCCTGGTCTAAATGAATATATATCTATTAAAAGCATGTTAAAATGACTGGCTTTAAATAGATGATTTAAATAGTGCTGCACGAGCTTATTTATTATGTTTTCAGCTTGTAGTGATATGTCATATTTATGTGCCGCACATTGTATACTTCTTTGAGTTTATGCTGGCAAGTTGCTTTAGATAATCTTCTCATTTTCCTAGATTGCCTACTGCTAGAGTGTTATTTTTTAGACTGCCCCTGATATGTGTTTTTATATGTGTTGGTATATAAACAAATTTATACATGTGTTAGATCCATTTTATAACGAAGTAATTTTAATACATAATATTTATATTTAAACATATTTATTATATAAATTTCTTTTTACAGAAATATAGGCATATTAAGTAACATACATTTTTTTCTTTATTATTTTCATATGTGTTCTTTTTTCTGTATTTATACATATTTATATATTTTTAGATTCATTTTTTAATGAAGTATTTTGAATCTTATATATTATATTTATATATAGTTATTACACGCATATATATTCCTTTACAGAAATATAGATATATTTAATATTAAATATTATACATAATTACTTTTTAAGTAACTAATAATAGTATTGTATACAAATATGCATTTATTTGTTTGTAACATTCAGCATCCTTGACTTCTATACGCGAGAAATGTATATATTTGTATAGCGTGAAGCATTAGGAAATCCATTGTTGCTTTATGGACACATTTTTTTTATGGTAATTTACTAATTATTTAATTGTGATGTTTCTTATGTTTTAAATATCTTGTTAATTGGTTTTTAGTTGTCTGAAGAAGGTAGGACACTGATCTTACTGAAAGCGCTCATTAAATTGTGTTTGTTTGAAGTTTTTCTGACTCTGCTTACAGTGCTACCAGCCTTCGTGGATTAATCAGTTTGTCTTCTCCGAGTGGGTTTGTTCGTTGTTACCTTGATTATGTTTCTTAAAAAATTCCAATGCTGCTCTTACCTGTTATACAGTAATTGTGAGGGAGCACTGAGTACAAGGATTCCACGTCAATAGTTAATAAAATACTGTCAGCTTCCACTGTAATGTTTTTTATTTTCCTCAAAAAAACTCATTGAATCTCTTATGTATGACTTACTCTTTTTTGCTAAAAGTTTCAGCAAGTAATCAAGGTAAATGGCTGTGGCTTCAGTAAGGGAACCTCTACTTGCTACCACTATTCTATAAGGTGGGTCTTCTCTGTTCTTGTGTGGTTTTGGTATTCCAAAAAAGTAAGGTAAACCTGGGCATGGGCTCCATAAACAATTATAAAGATTTTCAGTAATAAGTTTTCTTCCCCTAATGTGGTAAGATTAGTGTTCATAAATTATATGCTCTTTCTATGTCATCCATGGTAAACAACTCATAAAATCTGTTCTCCTCCAGCATGTTCTCTTATCTTTTGGTTGTAGCTAGTGGTATCAGTCACAAGTATACCTCCTCTCTTGTCTGCCTTCATTATGCTCCTGGACTTATCATTGCCTAGCTCAAGCAATGATTTTCTTTCTCCCTGTGTTAAGTTATAAAATATTTTCTTAGGAGATTTTTAAGTAGTTTCCTGATATCTATCTCATCTCACATTTCAATTCAAAAGCAGCTAATGTCTGATGTAGTGGTGGACAACAGCTGCTAGGCCTTGTACAGTTTCATCAATAGGCTTATTTTCAGGCTTATTTTCAGTGTCATTAATTTTGCCATGAAACTGTACCTTTAAGTTCAGCTTTCTCACAAACATTTTAAGGTCTATCAGTACCGGAGATACCTCACTTCTGCAGCTTGGTACAAAAGTCCGTCCTTTGGACAACACTTTTTCATTTTCAGTCAGTGCTTTAACAGAGTGGTTCCAGATAAGTGGAGCACCTACTATTGTGGCTGTAGCTGGTTCCTCTGTCTGAGCCTGGGATGTAGTCGGGACTGCCCAGGTATTGTACTTCCCTCACCCTTGTCCAAGGTTTGGTTCTCCTGTCTCACTGGGGGTATGTGGACAGGATCTGAGACCTCTGGAATTCCTCCTGTGCTTTCTGGAATCTCTGTGGGTTGTAGTAGTATTCCTTACTGTGGCTGTGGTAGGGGGGAACCTGGTAAGAGGGACAAGCTCTGAGGCTCTAACGGTGGTTGTGGTTCTTGTGCTGCTACTGGTGCTGGCTTTGGTATTGGTGTGGTGATTGGTGTCTGTGCTGTCAATATTGATCATCCTGAAGACACTGGTCTCTGTGAAGTTGCTGCTGCTCCTGGTAGCTGGATTGTCTGTGTTCCCGGTTGTCCTGTAATTCGTCCTGTAGAACACTCTGTCGGTTCTGGTCATCTTTGTGGCTTATGTTTCTGTCCTGATCCATCTGTGATGTCAAAGGCTTCTGTGGAGTGCTGATAGGGATGGTGAAGAATGAGATGTTGGGGGGGGCAGCCTCCTGGTGGTCCTGTATTGTGCCCCTGTCTGGTTTTGTGGAGGATCTCCCCTGGGTAAATCCCAATGAGGTCTGCTGGCCCAGTTATACCTTCCCCTATATCCCCTGTTATATCTAAAAATGTTCCTGTTGTTGGTTCTCTTGTTATTATTATCATTATTACTGTACCTCCTAGTAAATCTCCCAGGATCATCTTTGTCCAGTTGATCTAGTTTTATTTTATTAATCTTTCTTTCTTTAATGGACTGCTCATATCCTTTCACTCTTTCAACAGCTCAAATTTTGCATCTAGGTCATTGTAATTCTCATTTTCCAATGTTGTTTTTAAAGATGTGATATCAGCCTTTGTAGCTTCCTGCACACTAAGGTTTTTCCTTAATAGCAGACAAATAAGTTTGTAGCTGGCATCCTCTAAAATATCTTCCCATTCTTTAGAAAGTGAATTATCCAAAATTTTCCACATTGGTCTTTTGTTCAGTCTAAGTTTCTAGGTAGTCTCCTCTTATCTATGCTTTGTTGTAAATAAATGTGTTCCCAGTAGAGACCCTGCATGCATTTCAGTTGCTTTTCTAGTTTAGAAAAAAAGTCTTTGAATTCATATTTTTGGGCCCATTCATCCCTGTCCATCCTCTATATCTGTCTGCATCTGATCAGCTTCTGTATCATTCCAGATAGGTAGCTAGTAAAAACAAAATGAAAACTGTAGCAAAGCTGGAACTTCCACTGAGTGACCTCCCAAACCTCTTGTATCAGTGGCACATGGGATATATACAAATGATCCCTATGAATATTAGGTGTTTCAGCTACTTAGCGATTCTGAATGCCCATGACTTGTTTCGTCGTTTTACTGAACAATTTCAGGCCAATAAAGCCAAACCCCACTAGCTGTGGATATGCATATTTTGGCCTTGTTATGACTTCGTCAGCACAGCACAAGCAGTGTGTTTGACTAAGCATTAGAAACACAGGGCTATTATACCCAGCTGATGTCCATTGTCATAAGGGTCACTGCAAAAATATCCTAAACAACAAACTGAAACAATGAGCGAGAAGGTCACTGAAAAACCAATCAGTAAAAACAAAATGAAAACTCCAGCAAAGCTGGAACTTCCACTAAGTGACCTCCCAAACCTCTTCTATCAGAGGCACATGGGATATATGCAAATGATCCCTATGAACATCAGGTGTTTCAGCTAACTGGCGATTCTGAATGCCCATGACTTGTTTCGTCATTTTACTGGACAATTTCAGGCTAATAAAGCCAAACCCCACTAGCTGTGGATATGCATATTTCGGCCTTGTTATGACCTCATCAGCATAGCACAAGCAGAGTGTTTGACTAAGCATTAGAAACACAGGGCTGTTATACCCAGCTGATGTCCATGATAGGTACAGTTAGTAAATCTCTTAGTCTGTCATTATTCATGTTTTAAAATGCTGGAATTCCACACCAAATCAGGGATCCTTTGACAGAAGAAAAAACATTGGTCTCAGAAAGCAAAGTACCAACCAAAAAACAAGTAATCTCCATGGTATCCCTGAAGTCTCAAACAACCCACTAGACAAGTATAGTGGGTCCACAAACAAAACAGTATAAGAAACTTCTCTGCGTGGAAGATTTTCAATCCATACATATCTAGTTAATCAGTGTATATTAATCAGATCAGATAATGGTAGTAGAAGTAGCTAACTTAAACTCGTCCTAAGTAAAAAAAAATAAATAATAAATATATAATTTGAAATATTATAGAGAATTACTAAATATTCAAAAGTAATCCATGCAGGGTAGATTAAGTCCACAGAGAAGCGATCCAAGTAAAGAGCACATTTCCTAACATATACTGATAAATGAAGAGCTGCAAATTGCTTTGTCAAGATCTTTCAGCTGGGTTTTTGTCTTTTTCTTGTAAACACGTCTTGTTAAAGTGTAACGTTTCAGAACATGATCCAATTTCTTATTAATCCTCTACTCATAAAATCAAAAAAGGCTGAAACATGTCCATGGTTATTAGACTTTGGCTAGCTGGCCCCAGCACATTTTATAAGACGTATGTGCTACTGTGCATTCTTTAGCCAGTGTGCTAAAACATTTTTTTTTTCAACAGGTTCTTCTCATGTCTTCCACAATAAAGGGAGTTTTAAAAATGCCTTTTTACTTTCTTAAGTATCAAATGATTTGTAACACCCTGTAATAACAGCCCCCCAACACACAAATAAATTATCTTATTAACTGTAAAATCCAAATACTAAAAGTTGTAAGACAGGCAATAGCCTGAAAAAGTTCAACGGAGATCAGTGTTCTATCTTGGTTAACAAAGAAACTGTCTTCGTACTTCTCAATTATACCACATTATGAGGAACATCATCACTTGAGTCTTAAAAAAATCATGATCCTCATTGTTCCACATTAAAAGGGTCTGTCACACATTCAGTGTTAAGAATTTTTTCAATTGATTATCCATGGTAAATAATACTGAATCATATTAATTCATCAACAGAACCATTTATAAATAAAACTTAACATATTTTAACCATCACACGAGCTTCCTACTTGAAATTTGTTAGTAAGATGTTGACAAGTGTTCCACATTTTGCCTATTTGTTCCACATTATGAGAAGTAATGTTCTACACTTTGGAGATGGAAGGTTAAGAGCTATGACTATCTTAACCCCTCACTCAAATTCTGGATAAAATATGACAGTTTAAACTGCACGGCAGATGTAATTACAGCATTAGAGTACTTGAGTTTCATTTTTTTTTCAACTTAATAAACTTTATTGACCAGTCCAACAATTTGCTAAAAACTTGTGTAGATCCCACTGTATTTCACTGTAGAAGTAATAGAATGTAGTTTTTCTTTACACCACAAGGTGGAGCTCTTTTCAGGAATATAAAAGACAAGTTTGAAAGTGAAAGGGGAGACTGAGACACTAGCTGAAGGAGGGAAGACAAACAGGTAGCTGAAGGGAAAAAGGGCCTTGCAGCATGACTGGATTTCTTTTCTAGTGCTTTGGGACAGGGAAGTGAAGCAGCAGATTGTGTCTGTCATTTGCTGAAATCCTGGATGATAGTATTTAGTGGAATCAGGAGAGAAGTCTGAAACCAGCAGTTCCACATCTGCATATGATTCAGCAAGAAAAGGAGTTCCTTTGGGCCTGATACAGAGAAGTCATAGATGATTACCAGAGCTCTGGCAGGTGATTTTTCTACTTTTCTCATCAGAGGAACCATGGTGCCTGGTCACTAGGATATTCTCGACGGAGTGGTGAGAGGTTCTGGCCGTCATTTTATATTTTTATAAGATTGCGGATCCCCCCCCCCTCCCATTAAATGCTTTGTGGATTACAAATAACTGGGATCCATAAGAGCTCCAACTTGGGACTCATCATGGCGGCAGCAATACTGTAAGTAGTCACTGGCCAGTGAACAGGGTATAATAGAGTGTTTCATAATTGGTCTGTTTAGAATTGATCAAGAGGGTTGAGGGTGTTAGTACTGCTCAATGACATTGCATTTTCTCATATTTGTATTGTTGCATTATAAATCTTTACTGTTCAATGACATTGCATTTTTCTCATGTTAGTACTGCTGCCTTCAAGAATTTTGCTGCTCAATAACATTGCATTTTCTCATATCTGTATTGTTGTATTATGACGCTTTTATTGCTTAATGACATTGCATTTTTCCCCGAGTTTGTACTGCTGCATTATAAAGCTTTACTGCTCACTGATATTGCCTTCTTTGTGCATGTCTGAATGTCAAGACCTTTTTCTGTTGAGTTCTGGGGAAGAGGGTGAATGTATGTTTTCACTGCATGCGTACCTCACTTTGCCTTATTGCTAACTGGTGCACTATTGAAATAATTTGTTTGTGGTTGTGCTACTGCCTTTTAAACTAGATGTGTCACCTAGAATAAAACTGGTCATTCTTGCCACCTTGGTGTGTTGGGCCTATAGGGGTGTCACCAGAGTCAGGTAGGAAGGAACCCATATCTACTTCAGCTACACCTGTAGGTATACTACATTTGGGGGCTCGTCCGGGATTGCCTGTACTGCTTTGGACTCCACCCTATTCCCCTGTACGTGGGGAAAGCAAATCCAGCAGAAACATGAACCCAGGAGTAGCCACTAAGTGGTGCAAACAGCACAATGCTCAGTTAGAGCATTGCTTAGTTCTGGTGTTGCCAGGGGTCACATGGACTGATATGCAAATACATCAAGTCATAAGATCCTTACCAGTTGTAGAGCGTGGATTTTTATTAGACAGCACTATAGACCCTACAGAGCAGAGCACATTGGCCTTATTAGAATGGAAAAGTCCTTTAGTGCATGAGCACATACCTTCGGGTGTACAAATTTCAGGTGAGAGTGCAGTCCATGTGGTAATTCCTGAGAAGTGCACTACCTCAGCAACAGAGAAAATACCTGTGGAAGCTATCCAAGTAGGTCAGAACCTTACACCAGAAGCTGCAGCTTCATTACCCATAAATACTATAGGGTCTGAAGTTTTGAATGCTTTGGGAAGTATTGTAGAAAAATGCTTAAAGCCTACACAGCCATTCACTGTGTTCGGCTACCGCAAAATGAGTTTCTTTTCTGGTAAACAACCCACACCTCAGGGAGAGGAAGATTTTGAATCCTGGATGGATCAGGCCTCATAAGCCCTAGAGGAGTGGGATATCTCAGAAGAAGCAGCGGACAGCTGAAAGTCTAAAGGGATTAGCTGCAGATACCATACGCAACCTAAGGATGGGTAAGCAAGACTGCATGGCCAAGGACTATTTAGGAGTATTGTAGGATGTGTTTGAAAGGACCGAGAGGGCTGCTGACCTATTGTATCAGTTTGAACATACATACCAAGAAGTTGGTGAGAAACTATCTGATTACATTAAGCGATTAGATAAAATGCTCCAGCAGATCATCCTAAAGAAGGGGGTGGATCTGGAAGTAGCTGACCAAGTACGGATCGGACACATTTTACAGGGAGCTCAAGCTACGGACCCCATTGTGAGGATGAAAAATAGGGAAGAGACTCTAACTTATTCTCAGTTGGTTAAAGAGGTGAGGGAAGAGGAAGCCCTGTTAGAAGCCAAATCTCAGTGTTCAACAGCAACTAAAACAGTGAGTGAACACCAGCAGGAGCCTATAGCCGTGCTCACTACTCAAACAGGAGTCGTGTTCCTGAGTGTCCGCAATGTAGAGGTGCCACAGTTACAGATACAGGTGTCTTCCCTGACCGACGCCATAGTGCAAGTCACCAAGACAGTTGCAGAATTGCAGAAAGGCATGGTAACTTTAGTTGAAGGGAGGAATACATCAGCTAGAACCTCCATGAAAGGACTCAGGGAAGAACCGAATCAGCCAATATTCAGAGTTCCTACTGGAGTTTGTTTTCGCTATGGAGATGCAGGGCATATAAAGTGACAGTGTCCTAATGCAGAGAACTTGGAAAAAGGGAACAAACTATTATTGGCTAGTGCAATGCAGGGAAACTTCAAAGGGCCTCAGTGAAGGAGCCAGCTGAGTGCCCAGTTACAAAGAGCTCCATAAAATCTAACATTAAGAGAGAGCATCCTGGATTTCCTTTCCACACAAACCCTTGTAATATCGGAGAGAAACAACCTACTATGCACACTTCTAGCTCATCTGAGGTGAACCACCGAATTGGAAAGCCTTCACAGCCAAAATCTCAGCATCTGAGACCGCAAAGCATTACTAAGCAAGAGTCTTATCCGTTAAAATGGTGAGGTCAACCGGTGGTACCTCAACCACATGCTGACTGCCATACAGCTGAATAGCAGCGGAAACAGAAACTACCCGATGGCCTACTGGGACCGTCCCCTGTATTGTCAGTAAAAATAGAAGGAGTATATAGTAAAGCACTGTTGGATACTGGTGCACAAATCACCATTCTGTACAGAGACTTCTACCAAAAATACTTAAAGCATTTGCCACTTGAAAAGTTAGAAGATTTGGAGATCTGGGGGCTAAGTGACACGAAATTCCCTTATGATGGTTACATCTCACTCAAGTTAGAATTCTCCACTTCAGTTGTTGGGTCAACAGAAGTTTTTGAAACACTCACTGTTGTGTGCCCCAGGCCAAAAGGAAAGGATTCAACATCTATTTTAGTGGAAACAAATACTGACCTCGTCAGAAGAATGCTAATGCCTCAGTTGACCCAGGAACACCCAACACTACATTCTCTCCTGAGACCCATTTTCTGTGCCCTTCAAAGGGAGAAGGATAGTAAGAAAGATGAAATTGGTCATGTGTGGACCCTGTCTGGGGTATATATAATATAATTCATCCTGGTCAGGTCACCTGCTTGGGAGCCAAAGTGAGGATGTGTGGACAAACAGTTTCCTCTCATCTCATGATGGAAACAGATCCAGAAAGTTACTTGCCACCGGGGCTGGAACTAGTCCCAGATGTTTGGCCTGTGGACAAGTTAAAGCATCCTTATGACACTGTGCCTATGGGGTTAAAGAATAAAGGAAGTACTCCCATTGTCTTGCATTCACAAGTGCGTTTGGGAAATGTTTATGCTGCCACTCCCTTTCCTGCTTCTGTGCTGACAAGGAATGAGAGCAAGGCCAATGAGTTGAAGCTGAAAGATATTGATATAGGAGGTGGTCTCTTCACCCGAGTGGCTAACCAGAGTTAAAGAGCTACTAATGAAAAAGAAAAATTGTTTTTCTACTAGTGAACTAGATGTGAGCTGTACAAAAAGTGCAGAGCACCGAATAAGAGTAAAAGAGGACTGGCCCTTCAGGGAACATTCCAGAAGAGTAGCTCCAGGAGACCTGGAGGACTTAAGAAAACATTTGGAAGAACTAAAACCCGCAGGGATGATTCGAGAGTCAAGAAGTCCACATGCCTCTCCCATTGTAGTTGTCAGGAAAAAGAATGGGTCAATTTGCATGTGTGTTGACTACCGTACTTTGAATCAGCGAACCATTCCAGACTAGTACACAACTCCTCGGATTGAAGATGCTCTAAATTGCCTGGTGGGCAGTAAGTGGTTCAGTGTGCTAGACTTAAGGAGCA
Organism: Protopterus annectens; assembly: GCF_019279795.1. Classification (NCBI taxonomy): domain Eukaryota; kingdom Metazoa; phylum Chordata; order Ceratodontiformes; family Protopteridae; genus Protopterus; species Protopterus annectens. The sequence goes on from NC_056743.1 coordinate 1,335,083,326, forward strand.
GATACTATCAAATCCCTATGCACTCAGAAGATAAAGAGAAGACTGCCTTCATCACCCCTTTGGGATTTTTTGAGTTTGATCACCTACCTCAAGATTTATCAAATGCACCGGCAACTTTCCAGAGAATCATGGAAAGAACAGTTGGAGACATGCATCTCCTGGAAGTCTTAGTCTACCTAGACGGCATCATTGTCTTTGGAAGGACCCTAGAGAAGCACAAAGAAAGGCTGATGAAGGTATTGGACAGGATTGAGAAGGAAGGCCTGAAGTTGTCATTGGACAAATGCAAGTTCTTCCAACCTTCAGTGACCTATGTGGGATATGCAAGTTGTTCCAACCTTCAGTGACCTATGTGGGACATGTAGTGTCTGCAAATGGAATATCCACAGATCCCAGCAAAGTTGAAGCGGTGACATCTTGGCCCAGACCCAAAACTATCACAGAGCTGTGATCTTTCCTGGAGTTCTGCAGTTACTACAGAAGGTTTGTGGGAGGATTTTCAAAGATAGCAAGACCACTCAACCATTTGTTCTGAAATGATGAGAAAGCAGATGAAACAAATGAAGATATCCTTGTGGAAAAACCTAAGGGACCAAGAGGTTCTAAAGAACTCATCAAGAGTCACTGGGCTCCTGAGTGCGAAGAGTCATTTGAACAGCTTAAGTATTGCCTCACACATGCCCCTGTCCTGGCATATGCTGACTCAACAAAGCCATACACTTTACATGTGGATGCTAGCAGGGATGGCTTAGGAGGAGTCCTTTACCAGGAGTATGACAAGAAGCTGTGACCTTTGGCTTTTATCAGTTGTAGTTTATCTCCTACAGAAAGAAACTACCCTGCACACAAGTTGGAATTCCTTGCCTTAAAGTGGGTGGTAGTGGACAAGCTGTATGACTATCTCTATGGGGCTGAATTTGAAGTGCAGACTGACAACAATCCTCTGACATACATCCAGACCACTGCAAAGCTAGATGCTACTGGCCACAGACGGATGGCAGCTCTATGCAACTATAATTTCAGTTTGAAATATCGCCCAGAACATAAAAATGGAGATGCTGATGGTCTGTCCAGAAGACCTCAGGGAGATTTACACCCAGACGATGAATGGGTGGAAATTCCAGGACCAGGGGTGAGAGCTATGTGTCAGATTGCAATCTGCTATCAACACACTGAATGTTAGGCCCAGAAGTTGGGTCTGTCTACAGCAAGCATACCCCAAGCTTACTGTAATCTGGTCACTTTACAGGCTTCATCGCTACCAGCTTTGAGTAACAGTGACATCAGAAGAGAGTAACAGTGACATCAGAAGAGATCAAAGAGAAGACCCCTTAGGTCAGCTGGTGGTAGCTGCTTTAGAGAAGAAACAAGTTAATATGCTTTGCAAGGATATCCATCCTCTGGCAAAACGTTTGGCCAAAGAATGGGACAGACTCCAGATGCAGAATGGACTAGTGTATAGGAGATCTCCAAGTGCACTCGGCAGCAAAAAATGGCAATTGTTGCTTCCTCAGAAGTATAGAGAAGTAGTACTCCGGTCATTGCATGATGAACATGGTCATCTTGGTTATGACAGAACTGTGGGTCTAGTATGAGACGGGTTCTACTGGCCATGCATGAAGCAAGATGTTGAGGATTATTGTCGCACATGTCTTCGTTGCAGTCAGAGAAAGATTCTGCCGACCAGAGCTGCCTCAATGGGTCAAATGGAACGTAGTGGACCTGTGGAACTGGTCTGTATAGATTTTCTGTGCATTGAACCAGATGAAGGCGGGATCAGTAATGTGCTGATGGTGACAGACCACTATACCAGATACGCTCAAGCATTTCCCACTCGCGATCAGAAAGCCATTACAGTGACGAAACTACTAGTTGAGAAGTTCTTTGTACTCTGTGGCCTGCCAAAAAGGATACACTCTGATCAAGGACGTGATTTTGAGAGCAAGCTTGTTCATGAACTACTCACTCTGTTGGGTGTCCAAAAAAGCCGCACCACTCCTTATCATTCTCAAGGGGATCCTCAGCCTGAACGTTTCAACAGAACTTTACTAGACATGTTGGGGACACTATCCACTGAGAAGAAGAGTCAATGGAGTAGACATGTAGCCACAGCGGTGCATGCTTACAACAGTACTAAAAATGATGCTACAGGATTCTCACCTTACTTCCTAATGTTTGGAACAGAAGCTCGTCTTCCTGTTGACATCACCTTTGGATTCACAGCTGATGATACACCAGTGTGATCTCATGGCAGTTATGTGGAGAGACTCAAGAAGAACCTCAGACAGGCTTATGAGCTTGCTGAAAAATCAACAGGACAAAGTCATCAGTGAAACAAGGCTCACTATGACAGAAAAGTAAAGATGCATGACTTGCAGCCAAGGGACAGAGTTCTTTTGAGAAATTTGGGACTACAAGAAAAGCATAAACTAGCTGACTGCTGGGGATCTGAGATTTACATAATTTGTTCTCAGCTACCTAATATCCCGGTCTACCAAGTTTGCCCTGAGGGGAAAGAAGGACCCTTTAAACCTGGCACCGCAACAACTTAATGCCTTTAGCAAAATCAGTGAGACTCATGAATCTGGAATGCAGAATGGCTCAACGGAAGCCTAACTCAAGGCAATCCAGAAGCTTAAGGCAGAGAGGAACTATCCTTTCCAATGTTCAAGAGCCTATGCTTCCTCCTGCTGAAGAAGATGAGGACAGTGATGATGACTGGGGTTTCAGTGGGCTTTTTTATGAGGATGTTCAAGACCCTGTGGGCTGTAGTCTCAATGAAAATGCACAGGAATTCATTCCTTGTCATTCTGAGCAGCCCAGAAATAACAATAGACCAAGTAATGTTTCTGTGCCTCTTACAGAATCTGATACTGATGGAGGCCCTGCTATGCAAACTTCAGAAAATAGTGCTGAGGACGATTATACCATTATAGAAAACGAAAGTTAAGTTATACAAGAGGAGATCTTAGAAGTAGACAATATGCCTACTGAAGAACTGGACATTGAATGTGATGTGAGTGACAAACCTTCAGAGCAAAATTCCTTAACTGTCTCTTCTGAACCAAAACTGCAGAGACTGATTCGGCCCCCACAGAGACTTACATAGTAAACAGGAACCTGTGACCACAGCTCATCGGATAGTCTGCGCCCATAATCCCTATGCCTCCTACTCCAGTGGTGACACCCCTTCCCAATTTACGCATAAGGCTTAGTACCCTTGTTCAGTTGATGGTGCATTAGTGCATGTAAATATTTTGCTGCTAATCTACCTTTGACTTGGGGGGGACCCAAGATTTTCAAGTGGGGGGGGTGTAGCTCCCACTGTGTTTCATTGTAGAAGTAACAGACTGTAGTTTTTCTTTACACCACAAGGAATATAAAAGACAATTTCGAAAGTGAAAGGGGAGAATGAGATACTAGCTGAAGGAGGGAAGACTGAAACAGGTAGCTGAAGGGAAAAAGGGCCTTGCAGCATGACTGGATTTCTTTTCTAATGCTTTGGGACAGGGAAGTGAAGTAGCAGATTGTGTCTGTCTTTTGCTGAAATCCTGGATGATGGCATTTAATGGAATCAGGACAGAAGTCTGAAAAGTACAGTTGTGTACCTACCATAAATGTAGATGTTCGGGTGTATTCACTGTTGCAGTCATTACACTTGGGTTATCCTGTTAGCAAGCTACCCGCAGTCGGCCCGAGTTCCAAAGTCTAGGTCCGGCATCGGTTGCTGTCGCCTCTTCCCTCAGGTCAGTGTGCCAGGGGTATAAAAGATGCAACCGACGCCATTTTCTTCAGTTTTTCTTGCCCCAGATGTCAGGTGCCCCCAAATAGGGAAGGCTGGAAAACATTATGCCAAAAAACATGCATGTACTAAAATAAACATTTCCTTCATCTACAAGCAAATACATCACATAGGTTGTAGAGAGTTGAAAAGTACAGAAAGGTCCCAGCAATGAAAAGGGGGATGGTGGGTGGGTAATCTGGACTGCAACAGTGAATACACTCGAACATCTACATTTATGGTAGGTACACAACTGTACTATGTTCATCGTGTTTCACTGTTGCAGTCATTACACTTGGGTTGAATCCCAAAGCTGAGGTTGGGTGGATGGGCCTAAATAGGATTAGGAGAGGCTACCAGGCCCTGCAGAACTGCTGTGGCAAAGCCTGCTATGGATTTAGAGTAGAGAGGTAAGTGGTAGTGCTTGGTGAAAGTGTGCACTGAACTCCAGGTTGCAGCTTCTAAAATGTCTTTGGTTGGTACTCCTCTGAGAAAGGCTGCTGAAGTGACTGCTGCTCTGGTAGAATGTGGCCTTATGCCCTTAGGCACTGATTTGACATGTTGTGCATAGCAGAAGCGAATGCAGTGCCCTATCCATTTTGAGACTGTCTGCTTTGAGATGGGCTTTCCTTGTGATCCTGCAGCATAAGCTACAAACAGTTGCTCAGTTTTTCTGAAAGCTTTTGTTTTGTCCAAGTAGAATCGTAGCTGTCTGTGTATATCCAAAGTGTGCAGAAGTCTCTCCCCTTTATTCTGGGGATTTGGATAGAAAGTTGGCAAATGAATGGTTTGGTTAAGAGCCTTTGGCATAAATGTTGGGTTTGTCCTTAGAGAGAACCGTGTCCTGATGAAAAATGATGAAAGGTTCCACTGCCATTAATGCCTGTAACTCTGAGACTCTTCTTGCTGAAGTTATTGCTAAGAGCAGAGCAGTTTTCCATGATAAGAATTTTATATCAGCTGTGTTGGCTGGCTCAAAAGGAGGCAGTGTGAGCTTTTCTATTACAAAATTGAGGTCCCAAGTAGGTATTGGTGCTCTCCTTGGGGGTCTTATGTTTCTTGCCCCACTGAGGTACTGCCTTAGCAGTGGATGTGAAAAAATAGGAGGTTCCGTATTGTAATGAGCTGAAATGGCAGAGGCATGGATCTTAATAGATGAAAAGGAAAGGCCTTTGTCCAGCATCTCAGTTAGGTATTGTAAAATCTGAGGTATATTTGGAACAAGTGGTTCGAGTCTTTGTGCCTGGTTCCAAGCACATAATCTCTTCCATTTTTCTGCATAAGATTTCCTAGTGCTGGGCCTCCTGGCTTCTAAAATGACATCCATAACAGCTTTAGAGAGAGGTGTGGTCTGAGTGATTATATTATCTGCCATGCAGCCAGATTTAAGGTTCTGAGTTGACTGTGTAGAATCTGATTGTTTTGTTGAGTCAGAAGATGAGGAATTTGAGGTAAAGGCCAGGCTTGGCCTTGAGACAAGCTCTTTAGGATTGGGTACCAGTGCTGGTGTGGCCAGTCTGGGGCAATCAGGATAATTTTTGGCTTCTCTTGTCTGACTTTTAGGAGTACCTTGGGAAGAAGTGGCAGTGGAGGGAAGGCATAAACTGCCAGGGTTTTCCAGCTGAATGAAAGAGCATCCACCTTCCATGCTTGTGAGTGATAAGTTCTTGTGCAGAATTTCTGTAGTTGGCAGTTGTTAGGGGAGGCAAAAAGATCTATGTCTGGGTGTCCCCATTTGCTTGTTATCATGCTGAAGATTTGTGGATTTAGTTTCCATTCGTGCGGATCCATGAGATTTCTGCTTAGTTCGTCTGCCAGTGTATTTTTCTTTCCTGGCAGGAATTGTGCCTGCAGATGTACTTGATAGGTCAGTGCTGTGCTCCACAGAGTCATGGCTTGCCTGCAGAGGGGGTAGGAATGTGTGCCCCCTTGCTTATTTATGTACCACATTACTGTGGTGTTGTCCATTTTTAGTAGAAGGTGTCCTGGATGTAGTAGATCCTTGAAGGCTGTCAGGGCATTTTGTATAGCTAGCATCTCTTTTTGATTGATGTGAAGATGCATTTGTTCCTTGGGCCACGTGCCCTGAATACATTTTCCTGCCATGTGTGCCCCCCCCGGCATAATCCGATGCATCCGTTGTTATTGTCTGCCTGGCTGTGGGTAAGGTGAAGGGCTGTCCCTTGTGGTGGTGACAGGCCCTGGACCAGCATCGAAACTCCTGTTGTAGACAGGGAATTATAGTTACTATTGTTTCCAGGCTGTGGCAATGTTGAGTCCAAACACTTTTTAGATACCATTGTAGTTTCCTCATATGCAGTCTTGCATATGGAATTAGTAGAATGCAGGATGCCATGAAGCCCAGGGCCTGCAGAATTTTTCTTGCAGGGAGCTGAGTCTTTGTTGCCATCATTTGAAAGTAATGAGTCAGTTGCCTTTGTTTGTCTGGCATGAGATAAGCCAACTGGGCAGTTGTATTTAAGCTTGCACCCAGGAATATTATCTCTTGAGAGGGCACTAGTTTCTTTTCGTTTACTGTGTACCCTAGGCAAATTAATAATCTTTTTAAAAACGCCAGATGCTTTAGCAGAATGTCCTTGCTCTCTGCTTGAATAAGGCAGTCGTCCAAGTAGGGATATATCTGAATTCCTCTTTGTCTGCAAAATGCAATTACTGGTGCCAGGCATTTTGTGAAGACCCCGGGCGCAGTAGATAAGCCAAAGGGCAGTGCAGAGAATTGGTAATGCATTGAGCCAGCTATGAATCTGAGATATCTTCGGCAAGATTGTCTGATTGGGACATGCAGGTATGCCTCCTTAAGGTCCAAAGTAACTAGCCAGGCCTTCTTGCCCAGCATGGGTAGAAGTTGTTGCAGTGTTAATATTTTGAATTTTGGAACATCCAGGAAAGTGTTTAGGGTTGACAAGTCCAGTATTGGTCTCCAGGATTTGTCCTTTCTGGGTACCAGGAAGAGTCTTGAGTAAAATCCTTGTCCCTGTTCTTGCTGTGGTATTCTTTGAATAGCTCCCATGTCCATGAGAGCAGCAATTTCCTTTTGTGCCTCTGCCCATTGGTTTTGTGGCAGGTCCGGCATACCTTTTGATTTTGGAAGGGTGTGAAAGTGATACCTGTAACCCTGAGAGATTATATTCAGTACCCATTTGTCCTGGGTGATTATGTGCCAATTTTGTGCGAAAAGTGCTAGCTTTCCCCCTAGGGGTGATGTCAACTGGTAACAGCTTGGCATTTGCAGAGGGCAGTCACTGTGACTGTTTCCTTTAAGGTTGTGATTTGTCTTCTCCTCCTTTGGGGGCAGAAGCACCCCATTGTTTAGGTCTGTGGGAGCCTTGGGGCTGAGATCTGCCTCTTGGGCATCTGTATCTGCCTCTTTGTGGCCTGTCTGACACCTGAAAGGACCAATTTTTTGAAGGCCAGTTTCTACTAAACGTAGGTGGTTGAACCTGTAAGAAATCCTTTACTGTCTGCATAGATTTTGCTTTATCCTCCATTTTCTTTAACACCTATTCTGCCTTAACACCAAACAAAGTATCATGCTGTAGTGGAGCATCCAATAATTTTACTTTAACATGTTCAGGTAAACTTTGTTCTTTCAACCAAGCATGCCTTCAAATGACAGAGCCTGTAACTGCGGCTCTGCAAGAAGCCTCTAATGAATCAAAACCACACTGCAGAGTATGCTTTCCCACTTGTTCAGCTGCATGTAATAATTCCTGCATTTCCTTATTGTCAGGATTCTCTGTATTTGTAAGCATTTTCTGTTTTAACAAAGACACGACGTACTGTTGATATTTAAGCATGTGAAACTGGCAGTTTAAAGCCCTTACAGCTAAAGTAGCAGAAGTGTAAACTTTTTTCCCCCATCTATCCAGAGCTCTAGAATCCCTATCAGAGGGAACAGGGTTATTAGCAATGGAAGCCTTAACCCCTTTGGGACCCTGAGAAATTGTTTCAGGGTCAACAGCACGTTTTTTATAAAGAAATTTATGAGAGTCAGGGACCCTGTAATACCTGTCTGGCTTGACTGGTGCAGGGGGTAAAGAATCAGGAGACAGACTGGATTCAGAGAAAACATCATCAACTATATCAAGCACATGGGGGATAGCCAGGGGCCTGTGTTGATGCAGTAAATGAAAATCTCTGAGCCTTTTCTTGGATTCTGAATAATCCTGGCTCTCCCAGTGGAAATGTTCCCTCATGGTGTGCAGAGTTTCCCCAAAAGAGTAATCCTCAGGTGGAGAGGCTGAAGGTATAGATTCTTCAGCATCAGAGTCCTCATAGGGAGGAAGAGAATATCCCTGTTCAGAAGAGGAATCAGAGGAAATAGAAACCTGATCAAAGGAATCATAGTCAGTGTCTTGCCTAGGCCTTTTATCAGGAGAGGGATGGGGACCCCTGATCAAAGTAATTACGTCTTCGGCCATTTTAAGCATCTGTTTCTTTGGCATGGATGACTGTCCAGGAGAATGCTGTACTTGTTTCCTTGTCTTTAATGGTGTCTTTGACTGTACCTTACCTGCTGCAGAGGATTTAACAGTAAGCTGTGAAGGTCTGAAAACACCCTCAGAAGCCGATGCCTGCTCAGCAGCTCCGGACCCATCTGAGGGAATATTTTCCATAGGCCCAATACCTTGAGTATCCAGAGGCCTAGTTGTCTCCACGTGGGAGTCGGATACGGTCTGTGGCTCTGAGGTAGCGGGTGTCAAGGGCTGTGAAAGTGCCTCACTGAGAACCGGCGACTGGCCTAGAAGAGGCTTCGTCATCGGTTTTGGACCTCGGATGCCTGTCCTTTTCCTTGTCTTTGCGTTTTTTATGAATTCCGGTCGGTTGCTCTGACGGCATTATATAGTTAAACCTTCGGCCAAAGTAATGTAATGCAAAATCAAACCGACGTTTAATAGTGCGTTTGTTGAATCTAGCACAAAACCGACAACTAGTAACGTCGTGGTCAGGGCCTAGGCAAGGAATACAGTAAGAGTGAAAGTCCTTATGAGGTATTTGCTTCCCACAAGAAACACAACTGTTAACTTTTACTGACATCGGTCTGGAGCAAGAAAAAGTTTCCCCAACGGGGTACTTAGCTTTATTGAAAACTTCGGTTCTGAAACTCTATTTCGAAAATCTCAGGAGTCGGCTGACCGGCACTTGCGAACTGCTTCTGCTTCGGGCACCACGCGGCAAGAAAGACTGAAGAAAATAGCGTTGGTTGAATCTTTTATACCCCTGGCGCACTGACCTCAGGGAAGAGGTGACAGCAACCGACGCCGGACCTAGACTTTGGAACTCGGGCCGACTGCGGATAGCCTGCCAGCAGGATAACCCAAGTGTAATGACTGCAATAGTGAAACACGATGAACATCCAGTAGTTCCACGCCTGCATATGATACAGCAAGAAAAGGAGTTCCTTTGGGTCTAGTACAGAGAAGCCATAGATGATTACCAGAGTTCTGGCAGGTGAGTTTTCTACTTTTCTCATCAAAGGAACCACGGTGCCTTGTCACTAGGATATTCTCAACAGAGTGGTGAGAGGCTCTGGCCACCATTTTATATTTTTATAAGATTGTAGATCCCCCCAAATGCTTTGTGGATTACAAATAACTGGGATCCATACGAGCTCCAACTTGGGCCCCATCATGCCGGCAGCAAGACTGTAAGTAGTCACTGGCCAGTGAACAGGATATAATAGAGTTTCATAGTTGGTCTGTTTAGAATTGATCAAGGGGGTTGAGGGTGTTGGTACTTCTAAATGACATTGCATTTTCTCATATTTGTATTGTTGCATTATAAATCTTCATTGTTCAATGACATTGCATTTTGCTTGTGTTAGTAATGCTGCCTTCAAGAATTTTGCTGCTCAATGACATTGCATTTTCTCATATCTGTACTGTTGTATTATAACTCTTTTATTGCTTAATGACATTGCATTTTTTCCTGTGTTTGTATTGCTGCATTATAAAGCTTTACTGCTCATTGATATTGCCTTCTTTGTGCATGTTTGAATGTCAAGACCTTTTTCTGTTGAGTTCTGGGGAAGAAGGTGAATGTATGTTTTCATTGCATGCATATCTCACTTTGCCTTATTGCTGACTGGTGCACTGTTGAAATAATTTGTTTGTGGTTGTGCTACTGCCTTTTAAACTAGATGTGTCACCTAGAATAAAATCTGTCATCCTGGCCACCTTGGTGTGTTGGGCCTATAGGGGTGTCACCAGAGTCAGGTGGGAAGGAACCCATATCTACTTCAGCTACACCGGCGGGTGCACTCCACTTGGACAATATGTAAGTGATACACAGCAGTTACCAAGATTATATTATGCCTAAGAAGACAACCTACAACAGTGGGAACACAGGTCCCTATCAACAGTGACAAACCCACTCTTAAATGTTTGAACACTTTATAAGATAACATGCAATTCAGATGCATGGCCAAAACTGGGGTGATGCACTTCCACACTCCTGTGCATGTGTATGTATAAGTGTGTGTGCGTGCATGGCTCCCTATTAAATTCCCAAATGCTCAAGTAAGAGAATAGAAAATCAAGCAAGGAATGTCAAAAATCCCAGAACATCGACACAAACAACCACTCACATGACACCTGCTTTTTGTAATGGGGCAAGACCCCAAATGTACTCCTCACACCCCCTACTAATTATATATTCCAACTCAGAGACCACATCACAGTGGAAAAAAGAGCAATACCCAGATCCCTGATGTGCCACAATCCTGTACAGCATAAGTTCTGCTCTTTTCAAACTTCCCAGCTCAATATTCTGTTGTCCGCTCAGCTGAGCATTCAATAGGGACCACACACACACACACACATATATATATATATATATATATATATATATATACATACCACAGCTCTGAACATTGTATATGTTATATTCTCCCACATTTGCATGCCCAATTGCACTATTATCAGGACCATAGCTATTGTTCTTAGAATTTTATCAGGCAAAAATTACATATACTGAATCATAAATGTTATTTGCCAGGAATGAAGACCCACCCTGTTATCCGAAAAGGAAGAAACTGTGACTTATCAGTATTGTTGATATTAATAATCCTACCTATTTAAATCAAAAAAGATACAGACATCTACTTTACATCATAGTGATTAATATAGAGTCCAAATGTCAGCTGCTGTTTTGTCTAGATTTTATAAACCAAGCATTGCTTGCTGCTTTAATTTCTGAATTGTTCTTTGTTCTTCTTTCCAGATCTGATACTATCAAAATCAAATTAAGACAGATACAGAACTGTGGTGGTGGTGCTGCGGTAGCGTTGTCGCCTCACAGATAGACGTTGCCCTGTTCGATTCTCAGCTACAGCGTCTTCTGTGTAGAGACATGCGTGAATGGGCGTACCTTCGTTGAAGGTTGTGCGTCAGGGCTGGCAACTCGGCACGTAAAAATCTACTGCCAATCATTAGCAGACCAGAGTTCTGCTGTGGCGACCCCTAACTGGGAAAAGCCAAAAGAAACAACAACAGCAGCAGCAAAAGTTGTTGCCATGTGCTTTCTGTTTTACTGCTTCTGAAATGACAGCTAGACTACAACCGTCCTGGGCAAATGAAGAATCAAAATCTACAATAAAGTCAGTCTTGGATTTTATGGGAAAAAAACATGTACTTATTGAAGTTCTGTGGACAGCAACTGCAACCCTCTGAATTTTGGAAATGCAACTGTGAATGTGAGGGGAATATTTACCTAGGTCAAAATTGCAGTATTTTAGCATATTTCAATACTCTATGCAACAGTAGTCTGAGAGATAGTATATATTAGTAACACAGTTTTAGGGGGGTACAATCCCTAATTCAAGAGATGCAGATGGGAGGCCACCGTCCAAACATATTTTAAAGCTGTAACAGAGTTTTTGGAATGTATTGCTTCTTGCCAAAAATCACAGTTTCGTTTTCTAAGTGTTACGACACTAAGCACTGGGTCTCATACTTTTCACACACAGCTCAAACAGCAGTTATTGTGAAAAATTACACAACATATGACTTGCATTCATAGCTTTTTCAGAAAATATACGGCACACCAAGGGAAAACTGAGTAGATATACATGGACTTCAAAAATCCCATATTATTATCAAAGACCAAAAGAGCATTCCCAACCACCCAAAAATACACAACACTGAAAACTGTGCAACTGCATCAATAAAACAACTGGGAAATGTTTTTTGAAAGAGAGTAAGCTCTCTGCATTCCGTATGTGGAAGGTTTCACACCCCACACCCACAAACTTTTATATTTCAAACCCAAAAATCACACATACAAAGGGAGGAGGGAAAGTACAGTTGTGTACACTTACCATAAATGTAGATGTTCGAGTGTATTCACTGTTGGCAGTCATCACACTTGGGTTATCTGCCTGCAGGTAGCCCTCAGTCGGCCCGAATACCAGAGACTTAGCATTTCTGCATCGGTTGCTGTCACTCCAGGACTGACGTCAGGTCGTCAAGGGTACATAAACAGGAACCCGATGCCATTACATCAGTTTTTCTTGCCCCAAATGTCAGGAGATCCCCAATAGGGAGCTAAGTTATGGTGGGGAAAACACCACCACTAAAAAGTAAATACCAATACCCCTGAAGAGGGTGAGTAATAGACATAGAGAGGAGAGAGACAAGGGGGCTGGAGGGAGGGAAACCAGGACTGCAATAGTGAATACACTCAAACATCTACATTTATGGTAAATGTTTACACTGTACTATGTTCTTCGTGTTTCACTGTCGCAGTCATCACACTTGGGTTGATTCCCAAAGCTGAAGAAAGGGTGGAGGCAGTCAAGAAGAGTTGGGGCTGGCTAGTATGTCCTGCAGGACTGTTGTTACAAAACCTGCCCTGGATTTGGAAAAGATAGGCAGGTGGCAATGCTTGGTGAAGGTGTGTACAGAACTCCAGGTAGCAGCTTCCAGGATGTTCCTGGTAGGGACTCCCCTGAGGAATACTGTAGAGGTAGAAGTTGCCCTAGTGGAATGTGTTCTGACCCCCTGATGGGTTAGTTTCCCATGGCGCTTGTAGAAGAAATGGATGCAGTGTGCTATCCATTCGGAGATTGCTTGTTTTGAAATGACCTTGTCCTCTGCCCCTGCTGCAAAGCTGGCTAGTAACTGGTCAGATTTCCTGAAGGGCTTAGTCCTATCAAGGTAGAATCTGAGCACGTCCAAGGAGTGCAGGATCCTTTCCCCTTTATTTTGAGGATTAGGGAAGAAGGTTGGCAAATGAACAGATTGGTTGAGAACCACACTGGACACCACTTTAGGCATAAAGGAAGGGTTAGTCCTGAGGGAAACCCTGTCAGCATGGAAAATAATGAAGGGTTCCACAGCCATAAGCACTTGTAGCTCAGACACTCTTCTAGCTGAAGTGATGGCCAGAAGCAAGGCTGTTTTCCAAAAGAGGAATTTTAATTCTGCTGACGCTGCAGGTTCAAGGGGGGGGGGTAGCGTGAGCTTTTCCAGTACAAAGTTAAGGTCCCAAACAGGGGTGGGTGCTCTCCTTGGTGGCCTTAAGTTGTTTGCCCCTCTCAAGAACTGTTTGATAAGAGAGTGAAAGAAAAGAGGTGGCTCAGTGTTGTAATGAGCCAAAATGGCAGACGCATGGATCTTAATAGAGGAGAAGGACAGGCCTCTGTGGAGTAGGTCTGCTAGGTAATCCAGGATTAGAGGTAAGGAGGGCAGTGCTGTGTCCTCTCCTTTAGACATAATCCAGGAACAATACCTTTTCCACTTATCAGCATAGTATTTCCTTGTACTGGGTATTCTGGCTTCAAGAATGACGTCCAGTACCTGCATGCTTAGGCTGGTCACTGGGGGAGAATTTAAAGAATAAGCCAGGCTGCAAGATTCAGGGTTTGCAGTTGAGGATGCAAGATCTGTCCCCCCCTGCTGAGTGAGGAGGGTTGGGATCTGTGGTAGGTGCCAGGGTGGCACAGGTGACAGGCTGCACAGTAGTGGGTACCAGTGCTGTCATGGCCAGTCTGGGGCAATCAGGATTGGTCTTGATTTGTCCTGTCTTATTTTGAGTAATATTCTTGAGAGAAGAGGCAGAGGGGGGATGCATAGATTGAGAGGTTTTCCCACTGGAAGGCTAGAGCATCCACTTTCCAGGCCCTGCTGTGAGGTGTCCTGGAGCAGAATTTGCTGAGCTTGTGACTGCAGGGGGATGCAAAGAGGTCCACTTCTGGGGTCCCCCATTTCTGGATTAGAATACTGAACATGCTTGGGTCTAATTGCCACTTGTGTGGGTCTAGGAGATTTCTGCTTAAGTCGTCTGCCAGACAGTTTTGTTTGCCTGGCAGGAATTGAGCTTGCAGATGAATCTGCATGTCCAAAGCCATGTTCCACAGGGCCATGGCTAGCATGCAGAGTGGGTAAGAGTGTGTTCCCCCCGCTTGTCCGCTTGTTGATGTACCACATAACCTGTGGTGTTGTCTATTTTTAATCAGCAGGGGTCCTGGTGTAAGGACCTGAAAGCTGTCAGAGCATGCTGAACAGCTAGCTTCTCTTTTTGGTTGATGTGCAGATGAGATTGACTTGGGCTCCAGTGGCCCTAAATGCAGTTGTCGTCCAGGTGTGCCCCCCAGGCATAGTCTGATGCATCTGTGGTTAGGGTCTGGGCGGCGAGGGGCTGAGTAAAGGGAAGTCCCTTGTTGTGGTTGCATACTGTTGCCCACCAAAGAAACTCTGTCTTTAGACAAGGTATGATAGAAACGACAGTTTCCAGGTCCTGAGAATATCGGCACCAAAGACTTTTTAAGTTAAGTACCATTGAGGTTTCCTCATATGCAGTCTGGCATATGGAATTAGTAGGAAGCAAGAGGCCATGAACCCTAGGGCCTGCAGTATTTTCCTTGCTGATAGCTGGGTTCTGATGGCCATTTGAGCGAAGCAGCCTGTCAGATAGGCTTGTTTTTCTGGAGTAAGGATTGCCATCTGGGATGCTGTGTCCAAGCTTACTCCCAGCAATACAATCTTTTGACTGGGGATTAGTTTTGATTTCTTTTCGTTGTGTACCCCAGGGAGGTTAGAATGTTCTTTATAGTGTACCCCAGGGAGGTTAGAAGGTTCTTTACAAATGTCAGGTGTTGCAACAGCTGTTCCTGACTGTTTGCCTGAATCAGGCAATCGTCCAAGTATGGGTAAATTTGAATTTTTCTGTGTCTGCAATAAGCCATGGCTGGAGCCAAGAATTTTGTGAATACACTGGGAGCAGTAGATAAGTCAAAGGGAAGTGCAGAGAACTGATAATGCATAGATCCTGTCCTGAAAAGTAGGTATTTCCTGCAGGAGTCCCTGACAGGGATGTGCAGATAGGCTTCTTTTAGGTCTAGGGTGGCTAACCTGCCATCTTTGGACAGCATAGGAAGAAGCTGCTGAAGGGTGAGGATTTTGAATTTTGGTACCACCAGGAAGGTGTTTAGAGTGGAAAGATCTAGGATTGGGCGCCAAGTGCCCTCTTTTCTGGGTGCCAGGAAAAGTCTGGAATAGAACCCTTGACCTTTCTGTTCTGTTGGAACAGGCTAAAATGCCCTTATGGAGAGCAGGGATATAATTTGGTTTTGTGCCTCTACCCGCTGGTTTGGAGGAAGGTCTGGGAACCCTTTTGGGGTTGGCAGTGAGTGGAAGTAAAATTTGCACCCTTGGAATACAATGTTGAGGACCCATTGATCTTTGGTGATGGAGGCCCAGATTTTTGCATGATGGGCAAGTTTTCCTCCTAGGGGCACAAGCAGTTGGACAGAGGTGAGGAGAGGAATAAAGACGTCATTGTGAATTCTTTCCATAAGGGGGTGGCTTAGCACTCCCCATTTTTGAAATGGAGGCACTCCATTGCTTACATCTCTGCATACCATGAGACTGGAGTCGGGGGGGGGGGGTCTGTTTTCCCTGGGTCTAGTTTGAGATGGCCTTGAGGGGGCTGGAAAGGACCAATGTTGAGGGGCAATGCCTACTGAATCTAGGAGGCTGCAATTGCAAGAAATCTTTGACTGTCTGCATAGATTTAGCCTTTTCTTCCATTTTTTTAGAACCTCTTCTGCTTTGCTGCCAAACAGATTGTCCTTGTTCAAAGGAACGTCTAGTAATTTTAATTTGACATGGTCTGGCAAGGTCTGCTCCTTAAGCCAAGCATGCCTTTGCAGTACAGAACCAGTGACTGCTGCCCTGCAAGATACTTCTAGGGCATCAAAACCACATTGCAAAGTATGCTTAATGACTTGGCTTGCAGAATGCATAAGCACTTGTAGTTCTTTATTTTCTGCACAGTCTGTAAAGGTAGCTAATCTTTGCTTAATAAGTTCCATAATATGTTGCTGGTATTTCAGCATGTGAAACTGACAATTCAATGCCCTAATGGCTAGAGTTGCAGAGGTGTATACTTTTTTACCCCATCTGTCTAAAGCTCTGGAATCCCTGTCCGAAAGAGTGGGATTCTTAGCTGCAGTTGCTTTTATACCTTTAGGCCCCTGGGAAATGATCTCTGGGTCAGCAGTAGGAGTTTTGAAAAGAAATTTGTGAGAGTCAGGGACTCTGTAGTACCTGACTGGTTTTCTTGGAGAAGGGGGTAATGTATCAGGAGTTAGGCTGGATTCCATAAAAACATCATCCACAACATCCAGAACTGGAGGTATTGCCAAACGTCTATGTTGTGGCAAATCTAGAAATTCTCTGAGTCTCTTTTTGGACTGAGGATAGCTTGGCATTCCCAGTGGAAATGCTCTCTTAAAAGTACGTAGGGTTTCACCAAAAGAAAAATCCTCTGGAGGGGAAGCAGAGAGAATGGATTCCTCTGCATCTGAATCCTCATAAGCAGATAAAGGCATGTCTTCATATTCAGAAACCTCAGAGTCGTCTGACTCTTGGTCTGTTAAAGCTGCCGGGGACAGGTCTCTTTTAGTCTTAGCAGGAGAAGGCTGGCTTCCCCTAATCAGCATAATCAGGTCTTCTGCCATTTTAAGCATTTGATGTTGTGGCAAGAAAACAGGTACTTGAGTTTGGGTCATCAGTTTTTTAGGCATAGCTCGTACTCTTGGCCCTAGAAACTCGGTAGTTTTAGACAGAACTGAAGACGCAAAAGAAGTTGTCGGTTTGTGTCGAGAATCGGTAGTGCGAAGAACTTCCTCAGAAGCCGGTGCCTACACAGCGGCTCCGGACCCATCCAAAGTAGAAACATCCGCAGGTTCTGTAATCAAAGAAGAGTCTCCTGGCATACCGGACTCTGAACGGGTCTCAGTAGCAGCCTGCGAATCCATCGAAGCAGGCATCAGGGGATGCGAAAGCGCCTCACTGAGTACCAGCAAACTGGCAACTAGCTTAATGGAAGCATCATTGGCAGTCCTGTTTATATACCCCTGACGACCTGACATCAGTCCTGGGGTGACAGCAACCGATGCAGAAATACTAAGTCTCTGGTATTCGGGCTGACTGAGGGTTACATGCAGGCAGATAACCCAAGCATGATGACTGCAACAGTGAAACATGAAGAACATCAAAAATATTCCACCTCCATTGTGAAAACAATACTGAAAATGATCAGTGCTGAGACTACATGGTATTCAGCAAGCAGTTTGCTACACTTTAAAAGAAAAAAGATCTGTGCGTCTTTGGGAGGTTTGGATTGCTCTTCTGGTCTTCAATAATTTGGGATTTGAGAAATTCATGTAAATGTACACAAACTCCTGATTGTGTCCCAAGTTTTGTGAGAAAGATGCAGGCTTGCGTCATACACCATGGGACTGTTAACAAAACAACTGCGAACTGGCA
>NC_056743.1:1335105899-1335108399 GCF_019279795.1 Protopterus annectens
GTTAAACTCCTTTAACATAGCGACACAGTGTGTAAAAAGCAACGGAGATCTTGCGATCTCCGTTGCTTTTTTTTTAAACCTGTCTCGCTATGTTAAACCCATTTAACATAGCGAGACAGTAAAAAGCAACGGAGATCTTGCGTTCTCCGTTGCTTTTGCCCACAGCTCTGATGTACTGCATAGGCATGCGCAGTACATCAGAACTGCCGCGGAACACCAGACAGCTGCGGAAGGGCAGCAAAGAGGCATTATACAATGCCATTATTTAAGAAAAGTAATTATTTCTTTTCTTAAATAATGTCATTGTATAATAGCAATAACCCACTTCTGGGTATGGGTAATGCTGGATTTACCCACGGTTGTCTTTGTTTGGTCCCTCGGGCTTCGCCCTCAGGACCAAACCATGCCAACCGTGGGTAAATCCAGCATTACCCACACCCAGGCGTGGGTTATTGCTATAATAGAGAACCTTCAGTTAAAACAACAAGTTGTTTTAACCCTCCACTACAAAATAACTTGAATGCATTTAATACAATTTGTGAAAACTATATCAATACTATGTTATTAAGTAAAACCTGATCAAAAATGTGTAATCTAACAGTTAATGAACAGAAAGCATTAAGTAATTTCATTAAGTACAAACATCTATGATAAATGAAAGCAGATAAAAGTTGTGGATTAGTTATAATGGAACACAATAAATACAAAGATGAGATTTTAAAAATGTTGGATGATGTTGCTTACGTTAAAGTCAGCAAAGAATTTGTAATCAGATGTTTTTCTGAAGTTGCCAATTTTATTTGAACTGTTTAATCGAGGTTTCCTAAAGTGGGATATTTATGACTTTTTATTAGTAAAACAACCTGAACTGGGAAAACGTTTTGGAATTCCCAAAATTTACAAAAGCAAAACACACCATCCATTTAGACCCACTGTATCTTCCCTGAGACATAAGACTGTAACTATATCCAGTTACTTGGATAGCCTTCTAAATCTTTTAGTGAAGAACGGAAAATTTTATTTAAAAGATTCCTGGGGATTTTTGGAATTTTTAAAAAATTATAAATTTATGGGTGAATGAACAATTATGGGTACAGTTGATGTAGCATCTTTGTATACAAGTATAGATCAAGATGAAGGGTTGGAGTTTGTGAAGTTACACTTGGACAAGATTTGCAAAAGGGATTTAGTTACTGTTAATGTTGTGCATACTTTATTGGATATAGTACAAAAAGATTTTTTCATCTATGACAATGGGATTTATCAACAAAAACATGGAGTGGCTATGGGGACTAAAGTAGTCCCTGCAATTGCGAACTTAGTCCTCTGTTGGTGGGAGATAACTAATTTAGTTTGACTTTGTTCAAACATGTTACATTCTATAAAAGATACAATTTTGTTTTGTGTCTTTTGGCTTTTCCCGGTTAGGGGTCGCCACAGCGGAACTCCGGTCCGCTAATGACTGGCAGTAGAGTCCGGGCCTAACGCACAACCTTCAACGAAGGAACGCCCATTCACGCATGTTGCCACACAGAAGACGCTCTAACTGAGAATCGAATGGGCAACGTCTAACTGTGAGGCGACAACGCTACCGCAGCACCACCAATAATGATTTAATATTTATTTGGGGGAAGGGAAGAACTGTTTACAGAATTTGTTAAAGAAATAAATGAAAGCATTCCTTGGCTAAGCTTTATACTAAGCAGTAGAGGTACAATACTCAAATTCTTGGATGCAACTAATCAGATGGATCTTAATAATAAAAACATTGTCAGCTCTCTTCTCAGAAAACAGACCTATAAAAATAACTGACATTTTTCTACCCAACACCCTAAATTTATGAAGTTAAACATCTTTAGGGGACAATTAATAAGAGTTAGTAGAATTATTACTGAAGATACTGCTTTTTGATGAAATTAATTTTTTACACTTTTTATGGCTAGAGGATATCCTGATGCAGAAATGAATACGAGGTACTGAGGAAACATCATGAAAATCCCCCCATTTTAAATAAGGGTAGTTTTTTTCCACCAGCAGTGAAGAAAATTCCATTTCTAAGACAGTTTGTTTCTTGGACAAAAGTTTAGTTTTCCCAGTTTCTAGAACAGTGGAGTATCAAGCAATAAATGACAATATTAAACTGGAAGACTATTTTAGGCAACCCCGATTTAGCGAAAGTAGTAGGCGAGGCTACACAACTTGTATGGAATAAAGCATGTAATTAAAAAAAAAAAAAGATTACAGTTTGATTTGACTAAAGAAACAAAACGTTTTACTAACAGAGTTGACATTTATTCTTACACCAACTGTAGAGAGTGCAGATTTATTAGTAATATTGGTAGTATTGAATTTCAACATTTGAAACTTAGGTTTACAGCGAAGGCAAGATATAACTGTCACAGTTTGTGCATACTGTATTTGGCTAC
The DNA here is from genome assembly GCF_019279795.1 of Protopterus annectens. Lineage (NCBI taxonomy): Eukaryota > Metazoa > Chordata > Ceratodontiformes > Protopteridae > Protopterus > Protopterus annectens. Next base: position 1,335,108,326 of record NC_056743.1, read on the forward strand.
TTGCAGCTCATGCTCACAATTTTATGTCAGGAAGAGTACAAGGGAAATAAAAATTAGGATAAGGGAACATGTCA
>NC_056743.1:1335113399-1335175899 GCF_019279795.1 Protopterus annectens
AGTAATATTTTTTCCAAATTATTGTAATAACTTTTATAGCAATAGTCAGCAGACTCCATAGAAGGGGGTACTACATTCTAGAAACATTTTAAGGAACTGCAGCATTAAAGAGTATCAGTGATTTAGCTAAATTAAATTTGTCCGTCCACGGAGCTTGTAGAAAACTATTTACTTCTTCCCAGAAAGATGGTATCATACTTCAATCAAAGACCATAGGTTGCCAGTCGGCATTTAACATAGACTTGCATCTCCAACATACAATATTTTTTGTACGAAAATTCTATTTTATGAGGAATAATAAAGGTTCAGTGTATAAATGGACATGAAAATAATTTCCAATATAAGAAAGATGTAGTTTTCTTTAATAATAATGTTAATCTAATCTCATCCTCTACTACACTAATATATTTAAAATAAAATAATCCGAATTATTCTTTTTATATTTCTTACCAATTTAGATATTTTAGATAAATATCCATCCATCCTCAACCCCTTTTTCCCATTTTGCACATGGGTTCGGGTGTCACTTTCAACAATGACAATCAACTTCAGCCAAGGTTAACACTGCTGGGTGGCTAGCCCTGCCACTGTACTTCACCCGTACCACTCACCTGCACTCACACTCGCACCTACGGCCAATACGTTTTCACAAAATCATTTCTTGAACCAACATTATTTAGCAAATCAAAACTATATCCCTTATTGTACTGGTCATTAAATATATTTTAGAATTAATTGTCTTCTTCTTTCAGCTTTTCCCGGTTAGGGGTTGCCACAGAGGATCATTATTTGTATATTTAATCAGTTTTTCTTATCAATATCATACTTATTCATTATGAAGTCAGAGGCAAGTAGTTTTTCTCCATTTATTATTGGATATCAAAAACTCATTTCTTTCATTTTTTTTTTAAATTCAGCACTTTGGAAAAAAGTAAGAGTATTAATGCAATCTACATTGAAAACTGTAAGAAATATTGTAAAGAACCAAGCTTTCAAATCCAGGTTTTTAAAACTAAAACTTCTAAATATAGTTAACATATTGCTGATGTTTCTACTAAAATATTTCTTTGGTAACCATTTAAAGTTACTTCCTAAAATATAAGTATGTTGTCTTGTTTTACTATTATTATCATTTAACCAAATAATATTACAAAGTTTTTTTTTTCCATTCGGAAGAATAATTAGGATTTATCCTAACACTATAGTTTTGATGACAAAAGTTAAGTACATCACTCTATATCAGGAAACCCCACTCCACTATTCATCCAATCTCTTGTGTGATGAGTCAATGTCAATCTGGGTTTAATTGGGAACCAACGAAATGTTAAAAGGAGACCACTGACTTGTTCAATAAACTCTTTAGAAAGGAAAACACAAGTTGACTGAATAATAATATATAATACTTTTGATAAAGATAGTCATCTTATTGTTAATCTATTATCCACAGGGAAAAATCATTTTATTGCATTTGTTTATTAATAACTTAGAGTGCAAAATATTGTTATAATTAATAAATGTTAATTCATTACAGTTATGTGACAATGTAATCCCTGAGTATTTAATTTGCTTTTTATCCCAATTAAATTCATTAAACTGTTTTATTGGTTCTTGGTTAATTTGATTCTTTATTAATTAACAGACTATCTGTTTTACTTTTATTAAATCTTAACACTGATCTAGATTAAAAAAGTAATGATTTAATTAAATGAGCAAGAACTATATCAATATTTGCAATTGTCAATAGAATATCATCTGCAAAAAGATGGATTTTAGAAGAATAATATGATTATTAATTTTAAATCCCTTTATATCTAAATTTGACCACATAAAATTTGCACATGAACAAGTAATAAAGGATATAACAAGAAGCTATGGCAAATGCTTACTGGGTGAGAACAAATAAATCTAAGTTGAATGAAATTATGTAAAAAAAATATACATTTCCAATACAGAAGATAAAGAAAATCAATCAAGCTATGGTTCCTCTACCATCCTCAAGTCAACTCATTTGCTCCTCTTTTCCTGAAGGGGAAGATTGTTAAACAAAGAGAAAGTAAAGCATCTATGGTCTATTGAAGTCTCAATCTTTTTTTTTAGAAAGTTTTTTATTAAATTTTAAACATAATGAAACAATATACCATCATCCAAAAAAGCAATCAAAACAACTATTTACAATAGTATCTACATCAATTAATCTAACAAATTCTCAATTTCCATTCAAAGAAAAAAAAATAAAAATGTAGTAAATAAATATATACATTATATGAATCTTAAATAAGTGACTTTCTAATAAAACACAACTTTTGCCAGTTATTATACTAAGAAGTATTTTTATCTGTTCTCATTTTAATACTGACAGACTCATTTTGACAAAACCTGTTAGCAATAGTTATAAATTCTTTAAATAACAAGGAAATATTTTTTTCAATCTATTGTCAAGTTTTACACCAATAGTCAACACACTCCATAGAAGAGGGTACTGCATTCTAGAAAAAAATTCAGGAAATGCTTTACTTAGATCTAAACTACTGATAACTCTTTTTTTCTTATTAGCATAATCAATGTAATTATTCTTTTATTATCATAATATTGTCTACTTAGTATAAAAACTGTTTGATCCTCATCAAGTAACATTAATGAAGAACATTTTAATTCTGTTAGCATAAACAGTTTGTACTCAATGTTTAACAAAGGTAGAGGCCAACAAAACAAATCTTTACCTTGCTTCAAAATGGGAGAAATAAGCATATACTTGTAACAGAAAGGGATATTTGATATGTTTTGACTAAAGAAAGACTAAAAATAACTAATATCTCAATTAATAATAATTTATACAGTTCAGGTATAACCATCTTTGCAGGGAGCATTATTATCCTTTAGCATTTTTACTTATTCTTTTAATTCTATCGTTACAATGGATTGATCCATTTTCTTTACTTGCTCCTAAGTTAATTTATTATGTAGAGTGCTCTAACTTTTTTGCATTGTAATATCACATGAATTAAGTTAATTATAGTAATTCCTAAAGCTATCCGAAATGTCTTCTATATCGCTAACTCTTCTATTGCTACCCAGCACAGTCATTTTTTAACATGATTAGATTTTATATTTTTTATTTAATGGCTAACCTATGCATACTTTTTTAGGATTTAAAGAATAGGATTGCAATTGTGTTCTTTCTAAGCTAATTAAAGCTTTGTTATAAAAATGTGAAATATTTTGTGTTCAAACTTTCCATTTAGTAGACTCATTATTTTTTTGAATAGTGAGTTTTAGATCATCAGTTTATACTTGTAAATGTAATAGTTCTTTATCCCTCTGTTTTCTTTCAATAATGTACCAACTCATTATTTTCTATATAAATAAGCCTTTAAAGAATCCTACAAGATCAAATCTAAAATGCTGCCATTATTAATATATACAAATTGCTGAATTTCCTTAAGAAACCACTTTTTAAATTCCTTTAATTTTCTTATATATGCAGGTAACCTATTGCAACAGACTAAACTTCTAGGTTTAACTACAATATTATATATAACAGCATTATGATCTGATAAGGGCCATGAGACCACTTTAACTTTCTCTAAACTAGATATAAAGACCCTATTTATTCTAGACTGAATTCAGAATTTAAATGAACAATGAGTGTAAAACATTGAATCAGATACAGAAAAGTCAGCAATACCTTTAAAATTAAATAATTCAACAAGATTTAATAAAGCCTTAGCTGTGGCAGATATTCTATGCTTAACAGATGCACCAGTATCTTTTTCACTTAATAAGCAATTAAAATCATCAGCCAATATTAAACTTCTTTTCAAATTTGAAATTATAATATTTAAATATTTTTCGTAAACTTAGCTCCAAATCTTGGAATTTGATAGACATTCACTTAAGTGTAAATTCTTCCTTGTATTTCTAATACAGCTATACATATTATCCCTTTGCTATTATTACAAGTGGTGATAATTGTGAACAATAGAATTTCTCCAAAGAATTGTAGCACCTTTTCCCTTTTCCATTAAATTAGAACTGGCCAAGACCATTCAGTCCCTTAAATTTAGTCTATTGATATCATTATGAATTAAATTAGTTTCTTGCAAAAAAAACTTGAGCTTTAAGTAAATTCAAGTATTTAAGTAAATCTTGTCTCTTACAACCACTATTGTGCCCATTTACATTAACTGAAATACATTTTAGAGCAGAAATGTTTTTACTACAAGGAGTCCTAAAAGATTCATCTACCAATAACTTTAATAAATAGTCTGAATTACATATAAATATGAAGAAAGAGAACTAAACTGCAATATGTAAACATGTTTTAAAAAGTTCCTAGTTTGAAGGGAAATCTCATCTAAACTACTACTACAAGCACCAGACTGAATTTGCTACTCCAGCCTACACACACTCACACGCGCACCCACACATCAGCAAAATAAAGTAAACATGCATATATATGAAAAAAGTATTATTGAGACCCGATTAAATTTAAGTTACTAATTTTCCTTTGTTCCCAATTATTTCACTCTATTTTCTCAATTAATACCCCCAAAATGTTTATCTATAAGTAAGCTTTCTAAAGTGCATAGAAAATATTTAGTAATTAGTTGAGTCCTGTTTAATAACTTTAAATAAATAACTCAAAATATATATTAGACAGACTTCTGTGCTATTTTACATAAACAAATGCTTAAAATATAATGGGGGTATAAATCCAATAAGCTTATACAAGGGAGGAAATATATACACACACCCCTATATTTATCTATATAAATATAACAATAGAACTTAACTAATGATTATAAAGGAGTAATAAGTCATATACTCATTCAGATCACAATTAGCAAGTGACTTTTTCAATTCAGTAGAATGTAAGAAAGCAGTCAGATACATATAAAGCCATTCTTGTATTCAGAAACAATACAGTCAGTTTAAAGAAGTCACAATCATTTTGTATTCAGAAATAATAAATAATATTCAATTGTACAAATAGGATCATACACTAAGTTATAGTTCGTTTTTATTTACTCCTATAATGTGTTCATATAAAATTTACAATAATTACTTTAAATGTGTAAATGCATAACTGCATGCACAACAGTTTAAACAGATGCATTTCAGAGATTCCTTACATCCATATCTTCATATAAGATGCTATAAACCATGTATAACCTCTGACCTTACAGACGGCATCCAGTGTCATAACGTATATAACCTAAACCATCCCCACCAACAATGACAAAATCAAAGAAGCCGCTCAAGACCAAAGTGGGAAATAAACAGGCAAGAGAGCTTAAATACATGTACTGACATAAGAGAAAGCAACTTGCCTCGAGATATATCCAACTGTTGAGGCAGTTACTAAATTTATTGACTGTCGATCACAATATGCTATTGTAGTCTGCAATGTATACTGTCATCCAACACAAAAACTACATACACGATCATCATCACAGCAATCTAAATTTCATACAAATGGATCAACAAATCCATAACCAAAGCATATATCAAAATCCAACCGAATTATCCCACTTGAACCAAACACCCAGGACAAGAAATACACATGCCAAAGCAAACAAAATGCCCACAAATACGATGACCCAATACACCTATTGTAAATATGTCTGAAAGTATCCCTACTGTCAAAACAGTACAACTCCACCATTAGACAGCAAGCCAGTGAATCACACACACACACACACACATATATAAATAATTTTTCATATATCATTATATGTCAGAGAAAATACATAAATGAAAAAAGAAAAAAGCTGTACAATTCAAAACAGACAGAAAAAGAAAGTAAATGCAACAGAATTGTAATGTATATATTATTAAATCTATTGATAAAACAGATATGACATTGAATATAGTAAAGATAGTATTAAACAAGTCGTTAAACTAAAGTTTATAAACAGCAAAGAGAAATGCAATTATCTCATTTTTAGTTGAGTAACTAGGTATACCCAAACTTCTATGACACATATAGATAGATGCTATTAATTGTTCTCAAAATGTAAATATATTTATACATTTATACACATACATACATTTACATATACATCTGTACATACACATATACATATGCCTGCATACACACACACACATGAATACATAAATGCATACATACAATGCAGACAGACACATGCATATGCAGACATACATACAAGAACAAATAATATATATATATATATATATATATATATATATATATATATATATATATATATATATACATACATATATTTATATATATAGTATAAAATACATAAATTTGAGACAGAAACAGAAGAGGAACATTTTCTTTATTATATTAAGAGAGTCCAAATTATAGAGTCCAAAAAATCAGATCAAGTTAAATTAGACTAGATGTCTAAACTAAATATAGCACAAATATTCATTTTCCTTTAATGTTTTGTTCTTTTTGTTATTCTTCCATTTTTTTCAACATCTCTCCATCGATGTAATACTCCAGCCATACACATCTTCGATTTGGACTAAAATCTTTTTTTTAAGTGATAGCATTATCTAATGAGTCAAATGTTTTCTGACCATCTGGAAGAAAAAGTATTAACTTTGCTGGAAACAATACATGTGTTTTAATTCACATTTTCTTCACTGTTTTATTAATGGTAAACAAGGTATGCTTTTGCAGCCACTGAGAAATAATCATTGCCAAATCTAATTAAGTTACTGGCCACTTTAATAGTAGAATTAGACCACACAATCTTTAACACCAGTTCTTTATCTTGAAAGGAAGTAAGTCTGACAACTGACAAATCATGGAGAGTTTTTCTTTGTAGAAGGATTTGTCAAAGACCTATCGGTATTATGCTTCTGGTATATTTAAGATTTTTTAGAAGCCAGGGGGTTAAGAAATTTACCATATTATTTCCTTCTTGATTTTCAGACAATCCATAAATTCTGATTTTGTTACTCCTAGATCTATTTTCAAGTTCATCTGTTCTGTCCAGTAATACAATGTCTTGCTTCAAAAGAAATTCAGTATGGTTTTCTCCTTCAGGCGCTCTGCCATCAATATTATTTAGTGCTGGTTCTATTCCAAACATCTGAGTATTCTGCTGCTTATCCATTGCATTTTATATTCCTATTTGTTTACTGCATTCCTCATTAACTGTATACATGTTTGTATCTAATGTATCTATTTTTTACAGAAAGATCTTGAATGTTAGTGAGCAAAGACTGTAATTCTTTTCTGAGAGTTCTTGAGAAGCAGTCTTCAAAGGACTCATTTTGAAAAACCAGTTCCAAACCTTTTATGTGAAGTTGTGATGTGAAAATTATGAAGAAATTAGTTCTTTCTTAAATTAATTTCTTCAAAACCCTCTTATGATAGTTTTCATAAACTCTGACAAGTTTATGAAGTTTTTGAGAAACAAAATCTTGTCAGAGATATCATTAGGACAGAAAAGCAAATGCCTGTTTCTGCTAACAGTTCACCATCTTGGTCACATCCCAATTCCTAGTTTTCTGTATCACAGGATAAAATCAGTTCAACTCCCCCAGAGAGAGAGAAAGAGACAGGGGTAAAAGTCAGGGTGTTGAGAGTGGGACAACCTACAGGATCATGTAGACCCCCCTCCTAATTCCTTGGAGCGTTATCCCTGTGGCAGCTCATTTAAGTTTCACCTGCATGAATGCTGCTGGTTTAGTAAACACAAACTAAGCAGGTGCAACATCCATTGCGCCCTCTGAGTGTCAACCTAGAGGTGAAACAGAGCCACTTTCCTCATCCCAGGATGGCAAACCAGGAGGGAAAAAAATAGATTTTTTTTTTCATTTAGGAGTGCTGTAGCCCAGCAATCTAGTAACATTAGCTGTGCCAGGAAAAAATGTCAACTGTAGCAAAGCTGAAAGTATTACTTTTTGCTAACTGACTCATTTCTTTAGCGTACTAATCATATCCTCTACTTCAGTTTGTCACAGATTACTGCTAACTGCAGTCACAGATTACTGCTAGCTGCTGTCAAATTGGCATGTTTTTACTGCACTTTTTGAACAGTTAACAATGATACCTAGGAAGTTAGTAAACTTGTCACCTGGACAATGAGTCACTATAACCTGAATCTGACTTACCATTAATATTTACAATTCCAGAAATATCATTTGATCCCACCATATTGTTTTGGCCTTGTTCTATCTAGACTGGTGTCTACCCCTTTGTACTTTCTTTGTTTGTTTTATTTTTTTCCACAAATGTACTTGTAATGGGGGAGTCATGAATACTATGTAGTCTTTTTCTCCAGTGTTTTCAAAATTTGTGTTTTATTTACTGTGTGACACAACTCCTGCTTCTTCTATGAAGACTGGGTGTTTCAATCTCTGTTAAAATGGAGAATTATTAATAACAGGCACATTAGAAGGGTTTTCTCCACTGAGAGGAACTGCTGGGGTGAAAGGCCTAGGTACTACATCAACATGTTTACTTTTAGGGTAATTAAAGTAAAATCAGTTTGTACACCACTTTACTGACAGGATTTTAAAAGTTTATTCACATCTCGCCATCTTATTAAATATATAAACTTTCTTTCCTGCAAATATCTTTATTGCCATTAAAGATATTGAGGTTGTTGCTGGACTGATTGCAGTTCGAACACTGAAGAATCACCAGTTCAATACAGTTGAGACAAAAAGGTCTAGAGATCCTGAAATTGTTTCTTGGTTAAGATATGCAGGATAACTGCACTAATGAATAAAGTCACCTTGATGCTGAGTGGGGAAAGGGTCAATAATCCTTAAAATACAGGTGTTATAATGAAGTGAAGCAGTCTAAAATAAACAGAACAGAAATGAATAAACCAACACTTGATGGTGTTAAACTGAACAAGAATAATCTGTAGCAATACTGTAACAAACAATGATAACCTTTGACTGTGGCAGAGATTAAGGTTACACACCTAAATTTGCTTGCTACAGTAAAATAGTACATTTTAAGACGTAACCTTAGATATAAAATCAACTGCTACTCTCCTGATGGTCGATCTTATCATGAATCAATGCTCACTATACTTTAAACTAGGTCATGAAGGAAGCTGCTGTATTTCAGGTCTATATTAGTTCGCCAAAGTCCCTCTTCAGTGAGCAAACCTTCATTAACCTGGCTTCAATGAAAATTACTTCTGCAATTCACTGAATACTTCCAAGGCAAGGAAATACTTGCCATGCAGCGCAACTTTATACCCTTTTCTCCACTGTAGTGCGATCTTGGAGTTGGTATATGTAGTTAGGGGGGTGAACCCCCCACTTGTGTGGGTAAGATTTAGCTAGATTTGGGCAAGTATTTCTTTGCCCTGGAAGTATTCAGCAAATCACAGAAGTGATTTTCTCTGAATACAGGTCGATGAATGTGTGTTCACTGAAGAGTGACTTTGGAGAACTAATATAGACCCTGTATTTCACAGTAGTTCTGAGTCAAAAAGACCACAAATGCATCAATTAATCAGCTATAAATGGAGGTTCACATTAGTCTTCCTCCTCCATGATCCTGAACAAGTACAAATTCCCCTCCTGTCCCCCACATAATGATCAAATGTTTTATAACTTACTCATGCCTCTGTTCACTGAACTTCTCTTCAAGACCAAGACAGATGTGGCATGCTGAACCCTACCTGCCTTTGAGCAGAAACTGTTCTTGTCTGTACTGCACATAAAATTGCATTGAATCATCTTATCCTCAATATATGCTTAAAACTTCAAAGAAAACTAAAAGTTAAAAGGTCATGGTCTTATCTGAACTTTAAGACTCACAGATGTACTTTAGTCTTTATATATGGGATTTGCTGCCTCCTTTAAAGAATTTACTTATGTAAAATTCACAAACATGAATGCCATGTCATAAAATTCAAAAATATAACAGTATTTTTGTGAGAAGGCGTGCAAATCCCCCATATCCACCATGCAGGAGATATGCCCCCTGCACACCATTTATTTTTAAACATCTTTATTGAATTATCACTTAAGACATAGGCACATGCATTAACAGGAAAGAAAGCAAACCATATTAACATTTTTCATTTACATACATTACACGTTTTCTTTTTTATAACTGTCATTCAGTCCAACAGCACATAAAAAGCTCAACTTCTACCTTCCTTTACACCTCCCTACTCTGTCTCCTGTACATTATTCTGCATGAACTGACCCCACATAATTCCATTTACTTCTATGTAATTTGCTCCTACCCATTTCTACAGATCCAACTTCCACTTCCTTTATCGCTTTTGAAATACTCAGTACTTCATGTACAGTTTACTTAGAATTTGATTTCCATTTTCTAATTTTTTTTTTTTTTTTTTGCAGCCAATAGAGTTAAACTTAGTAAGTCTTACTATGTCTAGGCAATTCAGATCCTGTGCCCCAGCTCAAAAGAAACATTTCCGTAGCTACAGCCATTTGCTACTCCAATGTTTCTGACAGAGTATTCTGTAGGAAATTTTAAAATCTGCCAACTCATTACATTCCCAAAAACATGCTCCCAGTTACCTCTTTCTTCCCCCTCATACATCCAACATTTGCTATTTCCCTGAGAAATATTTTTGAAGTCTGCTTAGGATATAAAACACTTCAAGCAAAATCCTAAACCTTCTTTGTTACATACTTGGGAGACATACATACTTCCTCCCATTCTTCCTTTGTATGTTGTTTCTCTAAACTCCTCGGGTTGATTCTTATAGTTTTCGTGCAATATTTTATATGCCTTACTAATTATCTGCTTTTAACACAGCTTCTATTCTAGATTCTATTAAAAATGGTACCAGAGCAGGTCTTTCATTTAGGACTCTCCTATCCCTTTCTCTTTGTCTATACTCTGGTATCAATCCCTGGCAGGACAGTAAGTCTCTAACCTACAGTCCAAACTTCTTCTGGGCCTCATCCCACTCGATTACCTTTCCCGCTCTAGTTATTTGTTCCCACTACCTTGGATCCTTTGCCAGTCTTGTCCACCACATTCGAGCCCACTCGACTATCTTCTCTTGCCTACTTGCAGTTATCCCTATTGATAAAATTTCCTTTCTCCATTCCTGTGTTGGCTTTCTTCTTAAAATACTTTCTGCAACTTTATGAATATAATAGTCTGTATGGTTGCTATTATTCTCCTTGAGGATCTGCATCCAAAATCACACTCTGTCCTCCTTCATGACACTCACCTCCCCACTTCATCATCCCTTTCAACACTGAAGCTTGTGTTATGTATATGAGCACTAACTGCATAGTTTTAAAATATTCCTTTAACTCAGGTAATACTAAACCACCTTCTTCTATTGGAAGGATCAATATATCCCACTTAACTCTTCCCCTCTCAGATAAATTCCTTTAACTCTTTAATGATTATTGCAACAACTTTTCCTTATGGTTGATAAGAATATGCCTGACCTGGTATATAAAACTAATGGGACTAAAAACATTTTCATTCCTTGTATCTTACTTTCTATATCCATAAACAGCAGCTTCCAGTTTCTCAGTTTTTGTATTCTTTTATGTTGTCTCTTCTTGCGTATCCTTAGCTGCCATAACAGAAGCCTTTTTCATCCAAAACTTCATCTTAGTATGTCCTCATAAATATAGGTATTCTTGAACCAATTTGTGGGTGGATATATAATTTACACCTATACCCTTTGTTTTATCTTCATTAAGTTTATATCCTGTAAAAAAAAAATGGAACGGTAACACTGAAATGTTCTTTTCTGGTTCTGTTAGGTACGAAATATCATTTGCAAATAAAGCAAACTTTTCTTGAATACCATATCAATTATATCCTTGAATTTCTGAGTCCCTTATTATTTTGCCAATGTTTTTATAAAGGAAATAAAGGGGAAAGAGGGCACCCTGGCCTGGTTCCTCTGTTCAGACGTAATTATCAGAGATGAACCCTCCCACTTTGATTTTTGCCAACGATCCCTCATGTACCCTTCTATTTAACCATTTTATTTGATCAAGAAATACAAATGCTTTCATTGCCGTACTCATAAGATCTCAGCTTACTCTATCAAATGATTTCTCTGCATCAATACCCACCAACAGCAGTAGTATTTTCTTACATTCTGCTACCCTCTGGGTCATTATGCTAGTAATATTGTCCAAGTCTGCCTCTTCTCCACAAAAGCAATATATATCAACCTTGGCAACACCTTTGCCATTATTTTAGCTAGTATAGACAAACGCTTTATAAATCACTGTATGTGAAACTGGGTCTCATGGGTCTAGTCGTTTTTGGGTAATACAGCCACCACAACATTCTTCCAAGAAATGCTGCTCCCCTTTTTAAAATACTATTAAACAAAATCTTCTAGATCTTTATCACTTTCTTCCTTCCTGACTTCCAAACCTCCACAGGAAGATCATCTGTTCCTGGAGACTTCCATGCAGCTTGATTATATATCACTGCTTTTATCTCATTTCATCTCCTCCTATCTTTACTAATTATTGAGCCTTGTCTTCCTCTACGGTCTATATGACAGTATCGAATGGACTACATAGCGAATGCTATTTAGTCTATCTGATACTGTTGAAATGGCAAAATAGCGAAGTCACGGAACATCAAATTTTTTCCCAGGGAAAAAGTTTGGTGGGCCGTCTTTGGGACTTTGGCATTTCCTCCACTATGGTGCGATCTCAGAGTTGGTATATTTAAGTAGGGGGGGTGGGGCTGGCGAAGTCCCCCACTTAAATATGTGTTTAAGTTTTTTTTTTTTTTTTTTTTTTTTTTTTTTTACGGAGCAGCAAATTTTTTCCCTGGGAAAAAAATTGCTGTTTTGTTTGTTCGATATTTTGTTTAGATATTATTGGTGCGATGAAGTAGCGTTCGCTATTTTCATCGTACGATAATATAATATAGATGCCTTCCTCTAACCTTGGCATAATTAAGTCTTCAATAAATACATGTCTCTGTGCTCATTTTTGGTTTCCGCATTCCTCTGCTTTATATAATTTTTCCATAAAATTTCTGAAATATCTCTAATACTTATGTAGGATTGCTGGTTATTATTTTTGTCATAGTCTACCTTATTTTTCTCTTTAGCAATACTTTAACCTTTATCAGCCCCTCCAAATAATTCCTATTATTTAACAACATTTTTTCTTTTATTTCTACCCTATTTTTCAACTCCATTTTCATTTTATCCCATTCACTACCTACCCTTCTAAAGCAATTTATATCTTCCCTAATAACTCTCAAATAATTTCTACTGCCCATTCCTTAAATCCCACTCATTTTAACAAGCAGGTGAGAAAGCACCAGTGTCTCATTTTTACGTCATTACCCTGCATTTTAACTTAATTTTTATCAGTGTACGAGTTGAAATAGGTATTGGATGTGTGCTTAATCTTTTAATTAAATGCATATACAGCTCAGCAAGCTCCTGCCTGGTGCCCTGCAGAGTTCTACAGCAACAGAGAGTCAAAAGAGAGATTTTTGGAGTGATTAAGTAAATTTTTTTCTGTATTTTCTTGCAGCCTTTAGCTAATTCTGCCTAAAACACTGATTTTCTAGAGTTTCTGTGATTTAAAAAGCTTGTTTCAGCTACATATTGTATTACTGCCTGCACTTTAACAAAGTCATTTTTGTGTTTAAATTACCTGTTTAACTGTTGTAGGCTACACACTCAAGTGTGATAGCCATTTCTGTGCATTTAAAGTGTTTCTTTGACTGTATCTGCTTTATTTTCTAAAAAAAACAAAAAAAAAATACTTGTTTTCCTTCCTTTCTAAGCTTGTATAGTCCGTTTTCAGGTTAGTGCTGAATTCAGAGCTGTGTTACTAGTTTCTCTGTTTGCCCATACTTTACTTGGATAAAAGGAAGTTTCTCTGTTCACTGTGAGAGAGGGAGCTTTCAGCAGCCCATCTGTCCCTGGAGGAGTGGTTTCAGACCAGAACTTAGTAGTTTATTGGCCATTTTGGGCTAATTTTTATCTCTTTCATTTCCCTGCTATAAAACCCGCATTTGCGCGCCGGTTAGCTAGGGTATAACTATTCCCGGCTCCACAAAGTCTACTCTTTAATTTTTCCCTTGGAACTAGACAAACTTTAAACTTAAGCACTCAAACCATTCACTTCTTATCCTGGGACTTGCTCAAATCTCATAGCAAGCACTAATAAACCTTAGCACTAGACCCCCCCCCCCATACTGTAGAGAAGGACAAGGCTTTCTATTCAACCTTACCAGCCAATCAGTAAAACAGTTCACTGTACCTATCCAGACATGTCCAAAGGGCAGTTTCAGGTGTACGGTCCGGTCCAACTGGTGAATCTGGGCATTCTGAGGCAATGTTACAATTGCCTCATGTACACAGACAACCCTCTCCTCCTTCCACCAAACACTAATACATGCAAGAGATGCAATTATAGAGCCAAATTGGAGGCTAAGCTCTCTCAACTTGCATCACACCACCAGTCTCACATAGACCTATGAAACCAGCACCGGCATAAAACACAGAAATACATGAAAACATACTTGGAGGCTCTAAATAAAAATCTGCAAAAGAAACAGAGACCTCCAAAGCAGACATCCAGGCAACCTCCACCCCCCAACACAAACCATGAAACACATACTTTGCAAAACCAGTGTGCCACACAATCACAGCCCTTAAGGCAAAATAACATACCCAACGCACTAGTAATGGGTTACTCTATAGTCAGGCACACTGACGTCCCATTCACTAGACTGAACAAGAAGAAGGTTACTGTTAGCTGCCTGTCGGGTGCCAGGATCCACCACATAACACAAGCACTCAGGTCACTCCAGAACAAGTACAAAGATGACTCTGTCATTGTCCATGTTGGTGTGAATGACCTGAGCTGTGCCTCCCTGGACTACATGAAAAGAGACATGGAGGAGCTCTCTGATCATGTAGCTCAGGCCGGTATGACCCTGACCCTGAGCAGCATCCAGATCTCACCAAGAATTATACCACGGTATAGAGAAAAAATTATCAATTTCAACAACTGGCTCAGCTTCTGGTATCATTCAAAGGGGATCCAGTGTCTGTCAGCCTGGGATGACATGCTCGACAAGCCACGCTGCTTTGCTAGAGATGGCTTGCACCTGTCACCCTTAGGCTTTCGAATACTGGCCAAGGCTCTTGCCACACCATAGCGTCTTTTTTAGGCAAGGCTCAAAAGACAAACCCACCGCCATAAATAGCACAAGTAACAAAAAACTGAGAGTAATGCTACTCAATGTCAGAAGTCTAAACCTCAAAATGCACGCACTCGAGGCACTCTTCAGTATGGAGAAAATCGATATATGTGCAGTAACAGAAACCAGGTTTAAGGCTCCAGAGAGCACCCCAGCACTACCGGGCTACAACTCATACCATACATTTCAGCCACAAAACCCAGACCGAAATACAAAAGGAGGGGGAGTATCCATATTCATCAAGGATACCCACACCTCCAGGTTAGTGGCACAGCACGATGCTTCAGAGATCATCCACGTTCAACTAACAATGGGCAAAACTGCTATTCAAATTATAGCTTGCTACAGATCACCCACCATGTCCCAGGACCTCCACTCTGCATACCTGGAAACTCTGGGAAACATAAAGGTCCTGCCAAACACCCTGATATTGGGTGATTTCAATTACTCAAACATTAACTGGGAGAACTACTCAAGTACAAACTCCCTTGCCCAACATTTCCTAGAATTTATAAACTCAAACACCCTGGATCAACTGGTCAACTCCCCCACCAGAGGTGACAACATAGTGGACCTGGTCATCACCAAAATGGGCAACCGGTGTTCCGCACCGGAGGTCAACCACTCGCTGGTTAGATCTGACCATAAACGAATCACTCTAGATATCCACATTCCGCCACCACCCCCGGTCAAAGAAATCACCGTGAAAAACATTTCAAAAGCAAACTTCACATTACTTAAGACCAAGGTGGGAAGTTTCAAAGCCCCCATGCTAAAGGATAACACTGTCCAAGCTGCATAATCCTTTATTAATGCACTCTACGGGCACCTATAAGAATGCATGGATCGTGCTATAACAAACAAAACCAAGACTCACTCCTCCAAGAAAAGGAAACCAGTCTGGTGGACCCCTGCCATAAACAAGCTATACAATAGAAGGAGGAAACTAGTACAGAAAAGAGTAAAATCCCAAGAAGGGAAGACATCCCTGATAAGTATCAGCAAGAAACTACGTTCCCTCATAAAATCATCCAAGGCTAGCTTCAAAAGAAAAATTGCCATGGACTCCAAAGATAACCACAAGGCATTCTTTAGCTATGTCAAGAATCTAAGTGGCAATTCTCAGATCTGCTCGGAGTTAGTGCAGAATGGCACAAAATACATTGAACCGACCGATATAGCCAACATCCTGGCAGACAGGTTCAGTGCAAACTTCACCCACATCTAACCCCAAAAGGGCCCACAACTATACCAGAAGAATGAAGTGCCCCTGAAATCACAGACACTCAGGTTAAAACAGTCCTCTCCAAAGCCAACAACACAGCATCAATGGGACCAGACGGTGTCCCAGGCTGTGTCTTACACGAGCTCAAAGATAAACTAACTCCTCACCTAAACATACTGTTTAAACTCAGCTTCTCCACAGGCTACTTGCCCACAGAGTGGCACTCAGCAACGGTTATTCTGCTCCACAAAGGTAGAGCCACAACGGACCCCAGGAACTATCAAGCTATGGAGCGCATCATCATGGATCTCATTAGCAGAGACATTGGGAACCTCCAAACAATGGACCCTACCCAGTTCGGTTTTGTTAAAGGCAGATCATGCCTCCTAAACCTGGTGGACTTCTTTGAGACAGTTACCAAGGCTATAGACAAGGGAAATGTGGTCCACACAGCCTACCTGGACCTTGCAAAGGCATTCAACACCATTCCCTACTCAGGTATTATAGACAAGCTCACCAGCCTGAACTTAAACCCTATGTCACGAGATGGGTTGCCAACTGGCTCACGGACAGAACCCACATGGTAAGAGTTGCGGGAGTTAGGTCTGACTCTAAACCGGTTACAAGTGGCATTCCCCAGGGCTCAGTCCTAGGACCCCTCCTGTTCGGCATATACTTCTCAGAGGTACAGGCAAGCACAGGAGGACTATGGCTGACCAAGTTCACAGATGAATGCAAACTAGGGGCTATAACTGACTCTCCAGCTGACACAGACATCCTGCAAAAGGGTCTCGCTGAGACAGATACCTGGTATCAAAACCATGGCCTCAACCTAAATGCCAAAAAGTGCATAGTCATCCCCTTTGGAAAAAACAAAGTACCCACAAACTACCACATAGGTGGTAGCCCCCTAAATATGGAAGACTTAATAAGGGATCTGGGGACCCAAGTAGACAGTAACCACTCCTTTGATAATCGCATTGCCAAAGTGGTTAGAAAATCCTTCTATGTGGCCCACCTAATCACAAAAGGGTTTGCATCCAGATTGAAAGAGGTCATTGGGCCCCTCTATGCATCACTCATCAGACCCATCATAAAGTACAATGCCCCACTTGGGATGTACCTTACAAGACACCTGTAACAACTGGAAAGACCACAGAAGTACCTCACCAAGAGGATCACTGGCCTCAAGCAGATGCCCTAATGCAGCTCAACAGAAGAAACTCCAGCTGTACTCGGTTGCATACCGCCTACTCAGAGGTGATCTCTGCCTGACATACAAGGCCATGTCCAACCCAGAATTGATGGACATGCTCCACCTAAAGAAAACCATGTCCCCTCGAGCCACACGCTCCAGAGATTTAAACCTCACCACAACAATAAATAGGACGTGCTGGAGGGATAGATTCCTATCCCAGAGACTTCCCATGCTCTGGAAAGTACAGTTTTGTACCTACCATAAATGTAGATGTTCGAGTGCTAATACAGCTGCAGTAATCACATATGGGGTTTTCAGCCGTCAGGCGGTCCCTCGGTCGGCCGAATTCCAAAGTCTCGGTCCGGCGTCGGTTGTCGTCGCTTACTCTTCTGACGTCAGGAAGGCCAGAGTATATAAGACACAGCCGACGCCATGTTCTTCAGTCTTTCTTGCCTCAGATGTCAGGTGCCCCCAAAAGGAAGGCAATACATAAATAAGGCTTATCCACATATGCAAGCAATGCAAAGTAATGCAAAATCAGTGTAAGCAAGCAAATAAAACATAGCAGGATAACCCAGTCAGGAAGTATGAAGAGGATGTTAGGCCCCATGCCCTTACCAAGTGGGGAAGGAGGGAGGGAAACCTGTACTGCAGCTGTAATAGCACTCGAACATCTACATTTATGGTAGGTACAAAACTGTACTATGTTCATTGTGCATACAGCTGCAGTAATCACATATGGGTAGAGTCCCAAAGCTATGCATAGGGTGGTAGGTACTATGAGGAACTGGGTTGAGCCAGAATGCCCTGCAAAACAGCAGTGGCAAAGCCTGCTCTTGTTCTGGAATATAGGGGCAGGTGGTAGTGTTTTGTGAAGGTATGTACAGAACTCCAAGTGGCTGCCTCCAAAATATCCTTAGTAGGCACACCTCTGAGGAAGGCTGTAGAGGTGGCTGTGGCCCTGGTGGAGTGAGATCTGATACCAGTAGGGACAGATTTTCCATGATAGGAGTAACAAAAACGTATGCAGTGGCCAATCCACTTGGAAATGGTCTGTTTGGTAACTGGTTTCCCTTGAGCCCCTACGGCATAGGACACAAAAAGTTGTTCTGATTTCCTGAAGGACTTTGTTCTGTCCAAGTAGTAACGTAGCTGTCTATGGATGTCTAAAGAGTGAAGCAGCCTTTCCCCTTTGTTTTGAGGGTTGGGATAAAAGGTAGGTAGGTGTATGGCTTGGTTTAAGGCTACCCTGGATACCACCTTTGGCATAAAAGATGGGTTAGTACGAAGGGAAACCCTATCCTGATGGAAGATGAGGAAGGGCTGCACCGCCATGAGGGCCTGTAGTTCAGAAACCCTACGAGCTGAAGTGATGGCCAGAAGGAAAGCTGTTTTCCAGGACAAATATTGCAGATCTGTTGAGGCAGCAGGTTCAAAAGGAGGCAATGTTAATTTTTCTAGTATGTAATTAAGGTCCCAGGCTGGTATTGGTTGCTTCCTTGGAGGTCTTATATTCTTAGCCCCTCTGAGGAACTGTCGTAAGAGTGGGTGAGAGAATAAGGGAGGATCCGTGTTGAATTCTGCAGAAATGGCTGAGGCATGTATTTTAACGGAAGAAAATGAAAGTCCACTGTTCAGCCGTTCAGCTAGGTACTGTAAAACCTGAGGCAAGTTCAATTTTCTAGGGTCCTGTCCTTTTTTCTCATTCCAACAGCAAAACCGCTTCCATTTTGCAGAGTAAGCTTTTCTAGTAGATGGTCTTCTCGCCTCTAAAATGACATCCTGCACCTCCTTGGAGAGTAGGGTCTGTTGTGGTGTTAAGGAATTTTCCATGCAGCGAGGTTGAGTGTTTTCAGCTGACTGTGAAGGGTTTTGTAGCTGTTCTGAGTCAGCAGAAGGGGTATTAGAGGCAGGGACCAGGGAGGAGTATGCGTTAGGCTCCTCAGGAGTGGATACCAGTGTTGCCTTGGCCAATCTGGAGCAATCAGTATCATCCTCGGTTTGTCTGTTCTTGCTTTCAAAAGCACCTTGGACAGAAGAGGCAGAGGTGGGAATGCATAAACTGTCCATGCTGTCCAACTGAAAGAAAGGGCGTCCACTTTCCAGGCCTTTGGATGGAAGGTCCTTGAACAAAACTTTTTCAATTGATGGTTCCTGTGTGAGGCAAAAAGATCTATTTCTGGCCTCCCCCACGCTTCGATTATTTCCGTAAACACCTTTGGATGTAACTTCCATTCGTGTGGATCTGTCATATTCCTGCTCAGAGTGTCTGCCAGTGTGTTTTCCAGTCCTGGCAAGTACTGTGCTTGAAGTTCGATCTGTATTTCCAGAGCCAAGTTCCAAAGAGTCATGGCTAGTCTGCACAAGGGGTATGAATGTGTTCCTCCTTGTTTGTTTATGTACCACATAACTGTGGTGTTGTCTGCTCTTATCAGTAATTGTCCTGGATGCAGGAAGACCTTGAAAGCTGTAATTGCATTTATTACTGCTAGCATTTCTTTTTGATTGATGTGAAGGTGCTTTTCCTTGTGGGACCATCTGCCCTGAATGCACCTGTCCTTCATGTGCGCCCCCCAGGCGTAATCTGAGGCGTCTGTGGTTATGACTTGTTTTGCTTGAGGCTTGCAGAATGGAAGGCCTGTGTTTACTTGACATGCTTGGGCCCACCATAGAAATTCCTTTTGTAAACATGGAATTATTGGTATAATTGCTTCCAAACTGTGACTGTGTTGAGACCATAGATTTTTTAGGTACCATTGAAGTTTCCTCATATGCAACTTTGCACATGGGATTAGCAGAATGCAAGATGCCATGAATCCCAGAGCCTGCAGGATTTTCCTTGCAGTAAGCCTGGTACTTTTTGCTAGAGTTATGAAGTACTGAGATAATTGCCCTTGTTTTTCTGGCGTAAGATATGCCATCTGGGTGTTTGTGTCCAAGCTGGCACCCAGGAAGGTTATTTTCTGAGATGGTGTTAGCCTTGATTTCTCCTTGTTGATGGTGTACCCCAGAGAAAACAGTAACCGTGTCACATATGCCAGATGCTCCAGTAGTATGTGTTTGCTGTCCGCTTGGATCAGGCAGTCATCCAGATAAGGGTAAATTTGTATCCCTTGAAGTCTGCAAAAGGCAATCACTGATGCCAGGCACTTTGTGAATACTCTGGGCACAGTAGATAAGCCAAAGGGCAATGCAGAGAATTGATAGTGGATTGAACCTGCAAGAAATCTGAGGTATCTTCTGCAGCTTTGTCCGACTGGGACATGCAGGTATGCCTCCTTGAGGTCCAATGTTACCAGCCAAAACTCCTTGCCCAGCATGGGAAGAAGTTGCTGTAATGTGAGCATCTTGAATTTTGGTACGAGCAGAAATGTGTTTAGGATGGATAAGTCCAGAATGGGTCTCCAGTCGGTTCCTTTTCTTGGTACTAGAAAGAGTCTTGAATAAAAACCTTGACCCTGTTGGTGCGTAGGTACCTTTTGTATAGTTCTCATGTTTAGGAGCTTTGAAATTTGCAGTTGTGCCTCTGCCCTTTGATTTTTGTGGCAGGTTTGGCATGCCTCTCATTTTTGGAAGAGTGTGAAATTGAAATTTGTAGCCTCTGTTTATAATGTCCAGTATCCATTTGTCTGTTGTGACAATATGCCAATTGCTTGCAAATAATGCTAGTTTCCCTCCCAAAGGTGCTGCCAGCTGAGACTTGCTTGGCATGGAAATGAGGGAGTCATTGGGTTTTCTTCCTGTATTGTTGTGCACTGTCTTCACCACCTGTTGGTGCCGGAGATTGCCATTGTCTGCCTCTATATGATCCTTGTGAGTGTCCTCTGCCCCTTGTGCGTCTGTATCTACCTCTTTGGGGTTTGTCAGTGGCTGGAAATGACCAGTTTTTTGAAGGCCAATTCCTGCTAAAATGTGGTGGCTGAACCTGTAAGAAAGCTTTGACAGTATGCATAGATTTGGCTTTTTCTTCCATTTTTCGTAGTATATCCTCAGCATTAGTACCAAAAAGTACATCCTTTTGTAAAGGAGCATCAAGAAGTTTAGCTTTCACATGATCAGGCAAATTTTGTTCCCTAAGCCAGGCATGTCTGTGAATGACTGATCCTGTAGCAGCCGCTCTACTGGAGGCCTCTAGGGCATCATAACCACATTGTAAGGTGTGTTTACCCACTTGCTCTGCACTATGCAATATATCCTGTAACTCTTTTAAATCTGGTTGTTCAGGTTGAAACATTTTGTTTTTTAATTGTGATAACAGAAACTGTTGATATTTAATCATATGAAACTGACAGTTTAAGGCCCTCATGGCTAGGGTGGCCGAGGTATATACCTTCTTACCCCACCTTTCTAAAGATCTAGATTCCCTTTCTGCAGGAAGTGGATTCTTGGCAGTGGAGGCCTTTAATCCCTTAGGGCCTTGTGAAATGGTTTCAGGGTCAGCATTATGGCCTTTGTAGAGAAATTGGTGAGAACTGGGTACTCTGTAATATCTATCAGGCTTTACTGGTGCAGGAGGCAGAGAATCAGGGTTAAGACAAGCCTCCGAATAGACATCATCCAGTACCTCCAAAACAAGGGGTATAGCCAGAGGTCTGTGCTGAGGTAACCAAAAAAATTCCCTAAGTCTTTTCTTGGAATCTGAAAAGTCTTGGCCTTCCCAATGGAAATGTTCCCTCAAGGTGTGCAAGGTTTCCTCAAAAGAAAAATCCTCATGGGGGGATACAGAAGGAATGGACTGTTCTGCATCCGAATCCTCAAAAGGGGAGTATGAGTGTACCTCTGCATCAGAATGTTCTGATAAAATGGATCCCTGATCAGAAGAGGGGGATTCTTCCTCCACTCTGGGTCTCTTGTCAGGAGGGGGCCGAGAACCTCTGATAAAAGTAATTAGATCCTCAGCCATTTTAAGCATGTGTTTCTTAGGCATGTGTCCAGGAGATGGGCCTTGAGCAGCAGGCCTAGTTTGATGCCTGGCTGCTTTGGATTTAGTAAAGGCCTTAATAGAAAAAGAAGATGAAGGCCTAAATACACCATGGGTGGAGGTGGACCTGTCCACATTAGTAGGCTCGACATAAGCCGGGGCTTCGGTTGTAGTCTGGGAAAGGGCCGAGGACCCAGCGGTCTCGGGTACAGAAGACACCGCCAAAGGAGTGTCGTCGGTAGTCAGGGACTGCAAAGGCGTCTCGCTGAGAACCGGACCACGTGGAGCCTGTTTCGGCGTGGTGTCAGCGGAGACCGCGGGCCTCACGTGTCGGTCCTTTTCCTTGCGTTTTTTGGATAAAGCGGTAGTCGGAGTGTCCGACGACATTTTATAGTCAAAAGCTTTACCAAAATAGTGTTGGGCGAACTCCGCCCGACGCTTGATAGTGGGTTTATTGAAAGTAGCGCAAAAGCGACAGCCCGAGACGTCGTGGTCTGGGCCCAAACAAGGTATGCAAAGGGAATGGAAATCCTTATGCGGTATTTGCTTCCCACAAGAAATACAATTATTAACTTTTTCTGACATCAGTCTGAGGCAAGAAAAGTTTCCCCAATGGGGTACTTAGCTTTAAAGAAGACTTCGGTTCCAAATATTTTCGTAATTCAGGAGCTGGCCGACCGGCACTTGCGAACTGCTTCTGCTTTGGGCACTGCGCAGCAAAAAAGACTGAAGAACATGGCGTCGGCTGTGTCTTATATACTCTGGCCTTCCTGACGTCAGAAGAGTAAGCGACGACAACCGACGCCGGACCGAGACTTTGGAATTCGGCCGACCGAGGGACCACCTGACGGCTGAAAACCCCATATGTGATTACTGCAGCTGTATGCACGATGAACATCAAGACTGCAATCTACATTAGGCAAAGCTCCTCGCTAACCCTCTTCAAGAGAAACCTTGACGAGTGGATAGGAAACAAACTTTACCCCAAGGATCACTTCAACGGCTCTGCTGGACAGAGGCACAGGGAACTAATCTACATTCTGGTTAGGCTTATAAATGCCTTCAGGCAGATAGCCTAGTACCTACCTATGAACCTATATACTTTTCTCAAATATAATTTCTATCCATTCTAACCTAGTTACTTGTACTGGAAATAATATGTAAATTCTATCCAAGTTCTTATTACTGAATTCACGTCTTCCATACCAAATATTTCAATAAAGTTCTTCAAAAATCTACCATCTTTTGTTATATTTCCCTTCTATGTACCCTGACAACATCCTCTCTACTTCAAATCAAGTTCCAATCCCCATCTATAAGCAGTATTCCCTACTAAAGGCTGATTATTTCTCAAATTTTTCTTAAGCCTCATAAGAGCAATTTTGGCAGAATATAAATACATGTCAGCATAATTCTCCTCTCTTGCCAATAGCCCCTTACTACCACAAATCTACCATTATTGTCTTTGTTCACTCTTCTATCAGTATTGTCCTGCATACCATTTATTAATCCAGTTCCAAAGTTACTACAACTTGTGAAAAAGGGGATGCTACACTATTCTCCCAGTGCAGTGACCCGAATAACTAAATATCCTTGAGTATAAAAGAAGGCAACCAATGACTACATCACTCCATCAAACAAGTAACCATAGTAGAATCAAGGCATCCACACAAGTGAACTGAAGACAATCAACACCTTCTAAAATAACCATTAATAGTGACTGAAGACTTCTGAACATTTGTCCCAAAAGAAAAATTGGTAAACCAAAACCAAGGAGGTCATCAGCATATGAAATTTCTTACAACAGAAGTGCTTATAAAATAAGCTAACAGTAATTAAGCCCTGTACATTCTGTACAGTGATACCATGCACTTGTGCATACCTGATCTGTTTGTTACTCTTGTTGGTTGGCTATTCAGTCATTCTACGGCTTCCTCCTGCTCCTGAGATTTGAAATATCTTACCATAAACATGCTGAGAGTTATAAGACAGACTGCATGCTCACTAGAGTATTACCAGGACAACTTTTGAGAGACACTGGTATGTGTTTAAAATGACATTAATAAAAGATAACGGCATTGCATAAGCTATCATTTTACATAACACTGGAGAACTACACAGCTGCGTGTTAAGATTATAAGAACACAGCTTGAATTAATAAATTCATTGACACCTGTATTCAGCCTAACTACTAGGAACAATACTGTGTCAAGTCACAATAAAGCTGCCATACTCACTGGCTAGTGCGCCATCTAATGGTGCTTATTCTCCAGTTTTATTCTCACCTGGGGTGCCTTTTGTATGGACAACTTTTTGAAATCCATGTACTTGGTTCAGCTATAACATACGATCATTTTAAAGATGGGAACAAAGGTTGGAGTTTACATAGCTCAGAACTTGCCTTCTTGAAAACATGCTTAGCCTGGATTCACACTAAGCTGCACACTAATAGGAATATCATGTAAGAAGTCATTCGGCATAGTCTTTGAGATCACTGATTCAAACTGTCCAGCTACACTCTTATGAGTGCTACCCAGGTTGTGTAGCCCAGCCTGTCATGCTGCTCAAAGAGTTTCTTCCTCAGATAATGTTTTTCATGGATAATCTTTCCAAAATAAAGCAGTTTGTCTCCAATGATTCATCCATGCAGCATTACAATGGCTTCTTCACTGATTAACCAGACTTTATTTGGGCTGAGTTTAGTTATGACCATGATGAGGTTATGGAGAATGTTTCATCTGTTGCCCACATCTTCTGGGCAAGACTCTGGTTCCACAAGATTCCTAATTTCTTGTCTCATATTGCTAAGGCCATTTGTCCAGTTCATTCAATCGTCACTGAGGACTGGACATTTCTATCTCATCACTGAGGACTGGACATTTCCATCTCATCACTGACAACTAGGCACTTCCATCTCAACACTGAGGACTGGACATTTCCATCTCATCAGTGAGGACTGGACATTTCCATCTCATCACTGAGGACTAGGCATTTACATCTCATCACTGAGGACTGGACATTTCCATCTCATCACTGAGGACTGGACATTTCCATCTCATCAATGAGGACTGGACATTTCCATCTCATCAATGAGGACTGGACATTTCCATCTCATCACTGAGGACTGGACATTTCCATCTCATCAATGAGGACTGGACATTTCCATCTCATCACTGAGGACTGGACGTTTCCATCTCATCACTGAGGACTGGACATTTCCATCTCATCAATGAGGACTGGACATTTCCATCTCATCACTGAGGACTGGACATTTCCATCTCATCACTGAGGACTAGGCATTTCCATCTCATGACTGAGGACTGGACATTTCAATCTCCGTTGAAAGAGTTATCACTTTATGTTAACCTTCTGAAAATAAAAAAAAACTTGCCCTGTATCTAAACTCATTTACTGGAAAGGTTACTGAAAAGACAGTCTATATAAACATATATTCATATCTTATGTCTCATGGCCTTTTAGACATTTATCAGTCCAGTTTTTGACCTAGGCATGAAAAAGCTGATGGTGAGCAATCAAAAGGCTATTCCATGTTGATCTCTCAATGACTTTCTGCACCATGAATCATTGGATATATTTAGAATGCCACTGTGGTTTTAAAGGCACTGCTATGAGTGGTTTATCTGTCACCTCTTGACTCACTCTCAGATGGTAATGGGTAGAGCAAACTCCTCTAAAAAGCAAAGTAGCTCAGGCTCCATTATCATTCATAGTGTACATGTTACCATAAAAGGAAGTTGGTATGTGGAGACAAATCTACATCAATCACATGCCAATGGCAAATAGCTTTCGCTCTCCTTCTCTCCTGAATACACGTCTAAATCAGCTAAGTTAGAACATTGCTTAGGTGATATCAGGCAGTGTCTGTTATAGTACTGATAAACTCAGATGAGCATATTCTGAGCCTACATTCATTCATGCTATCATCTCTCCTTCGCAGTTTTCTTTTCCTTCCCCTTAACAACCAAAATCAGTGCACACCTCTTGTTTATAATCTCAGTGTAGTTCTTCATGACAGGATGACACTCAAGGACTATGTTCCACCTATCGTCAAGACATTCTGTTTCCACTTTAGGAATATATCCATGATCAACCACTGAATT
Source organism: Protopterus annectens (assembly GCF_019279795.1). Lineage (NCBI taxonomy): Eukaryota > Metazoa > Chordata > Ceratodontiformes > Protopteridae > Protopterus > Protopterus annectens. The sequence goes on from NC_056743.1 coordinate 1,335,140,019, forward strand.
ACTTCTTTGGACTTAGAAATGGGTAGTTCAGGACCTGCTCCATTTCACCAACTGCTCTAGCTTCTACCCACATCCCAAAGACCTAGTAAAGGTGAACTTGCATTTTTCTAAAATGGTCATCGGTGAGTATGCTGTGTGAGAGTGAATGTGTGGATCCTGTGGCAGACAGGCAGAAGTGTGTGTGTGTGTCCTGTGATACACTGACATCTAATACAGGACTAGTTTCACTTACTGTACTGTTTGTACACAGCTGTCAATACTTAAAATTATTATAACTGTTTAATCACTTGGTTACAGTATCAATATCTTAGTACATTAAACTTTTTTTAATGTCACACAATGGTGTCACAGTAGTTGTGTGCTTCACAGAAAAGGAGAAACGGGAAAGTGATTTTTTTTTTTCTTTTTCTTTTTATACAAGTATCTGGACCCTTGGCAGTAGAAGTTTTAGAGACATGGTGTGGGCTCTGCCTCACCAAAAAAAGTAATGACTTTATTTTGTGTGTGTGATACCTTCTGTTGAAAGTTACTACACGCACATTGTGGGATGTAGACATTTAGTTTCCAATGTTTTACAGTGGGATATGTCTGCTCATCAATTAATCATTATGGAGCCAACAGTTTGTCTGTCTTATGCCCAGTGAGTGACAGAAAGTACAGTTGTGTACACTTACCATAAATGTAGATGTTCGAGTGTATTCACTGTTGCAATCATTACATGTGGGTAATCTGCTGGCAGGTTGCCCTCAGTCGGCCTGAATAACAAAGTCTTGTGTCCTGCGTCGGTTGCCGTCTCCTCTTCCATGACGTCAGGGGTATAAAACATGCAGCCGACGCCATTTTATTCAGTTTTTCTTGCCCCAGATGTCAGGTGCCCTCCAAATGGGGAGCAAAAAAAAAAAATATATATATACATATATATATATATATATATATATATATATATAAATATATATATATATATAAATAATCAGCAATATATATAAATGCACTTTTAGCAACATAAACTTTACCTTCATCTAAAAGCAAATACACCACAAAGGCTTTAGAATATAGAGAAGGAAAGATAAGTTATAGAAAAGGGAGATGGCGGGTGGGTAATCCAGACTGCAACAGCGAATACACTCGAACATCTACATTTACGGTAAGTGTACACAACTGTACTATGTTCTTCGTGTTTCACTGTTGCAGTCATTACATTTGGGTAGAATCCCAAAGCACTGGATGGGAAGATGGAACTAAATAGCATTAGGACCGGCTATAAGGCCCTGCAGAACTGCAGTGGCAAAGCCTGCCCTGGATATGGAGAAGAGAGGCAAACGATAATGCTTTGTGAAGGTATGAACAGAGCTCCAAGTAGCAGCTTCTAGAATGTCTTTAGTTGGAATTCCTCTGAGAAATGCTGCTGAGATAGAGGCAGCCCTGGCGGAATGTGACCTGATTCCCTTGGGCACAGGTTTACCACGGTGCAAGTAGCAGAAATGAATGAAGTGGTTTATCCACTTAGAAATAGTCTGCTTTGATATAGCCTTCCCTTCTGATCCTGAAGCAAATGCCACCATCTAGAGCCTGTTTACTGCATTTCCTGTGTTGCACTTAATTTAAAATCGTTTTTTTCTCTAAAAACTGCATTTTACCTGATTTTGGCCTATCACTCAAGTGTGGGGTCATTTATTGCACTGCTGTGATTATTTTGCTGCTTGTGTATCTCTGCTACCTTTAAACTACAACAAAAAGAAACAAAACAAAAAAATCTTGATTTTTTCCCACTTTCTGAAAGTTAAGAAAGTTCAGTTACAGATTTGCTGTTCTGGACTGTTTGGAAGTTTCTAGAAGGCCAGTGCTTGCTTGGGCTAAAGGGAAGTCTCTGTGTTCACCAGGGGAATGGTTAACACTGAACAGCCTGCCTGTCCCTGGAGGAGTGGTTACTACCTAGAAGCTGTAGTTTTATTGGCCATTTTGGGTCAATTCTAAACTAGTTGATCTCTCTCTCTCTTAAAACCCTACAACTCTCTTTTTGCGCGGTTTTGCGCACTGAGCAGCGCCGCCTAAACAGGTCTAAACTATTCCAGGCTCCACAAAGTCTGCTCTTCACTTTTTCCCTTAGAACTGTTCAAACTCTCAAAGTAATCACTCTATTCTCTTTCTAAAGCCCTGCACTTGCTCAGCTCTTGTAAGGAAACACTAACTAAAGCACTACACCCTCCTTGACTTCTCATAAGTATTAGACTCCTGATTGGTCCTTCCTGATCAAGTGAAAAATCAGTTTCCTTCCCTAATCTGATCAGTAAAAAAAAAGTTCCCTATACTAATCTGGTATGTTCAAGGGGGGTCAGTTTCTAGGTTACTCTCCAGTCCAGCTGGTGAATCTGGGAATTTTGAGGCAATGTTACAATTGCCTTATGTACACAGACAACCCTCTCCTCCTTCCAACAAACTCTAATACATGTGAGAGATGCAGTTACACAGCCAAACTGGAGGCAGAGCTCTCTCAACCCAAGACTGGCACAGTCAGTCAGGAGGAAAAGGTAACCACCCACACCACAAATCCAGTCTCACACAGACCTATTGCATCTGCATACCCAACACATAAACACACAAAAATATACTTGGAGGCTCTAAATAAAAATCTGCCTAAATAGCAAAGACCTCCTAAGCAGATATCCAAGCAACAGCCACCCCTCAACAATACCCACAAATCACATATCTCACAAAATCAGTGTGCCTCACAGTCACAGCCCATAAGGCCAAACAACACACCAAATACACTTGTTATAGGGGACTCTTGTCCGGCACACTGACATCCCACTCACCAGACTGAACAAGGAGAAGGTCACTGTAAGCTGCCTGTCAGGTGCCAGGATCCTCCACATAATGCAAGCACTCCAGTTACTCCAAAGCTAGTATAAGTATGACTCCGTCATTGTCCATGCTGGTGTATGACCTGAGACGTACCTCCCTGGACTACATGAAAAGAGACATAGAGGAGCTCTCTGACCATGTAGCCCAGGCTGGCATGTCCCTGACCTTGAGTAGCATCTTGCCCTCACCGAGAATGATGCCACAGTATAAAGACAAAATGATCAGTTTCAACAATTGGCTAAAGTATTGGTGTCATTCAAAGGGGATCTAGTGTCTGTCAGCCTGGGATGACATGCTCGACAAGCTACGTTGCTTCGCTATGGATGGCTTGCATTTGTCACCCTTAGGCTTTCGTATACTGGCCAAGGCTCTTGCCACCCCCATAGTGCCTTTTTTAGGCAAGGCTCAAAGGACAAACCCACCTCCATAGACAACCCAAAGATAAAAAAACTAAAGGTAATGCTACTCAGTGCCAGAAGTCTAAACCTCAAGATGCACGCACTCGAGACTCTCCTCAGTATGGAGAAAATTGATGTCTGTGCAGTAACAGAAACCCGGTTCAAGGCTCCTGAGAGCACCCCAGCACTACCAGGTTATAACTCATACCATGCGTTTCGGCCCCAAAACCCGGACCAAAGCACAAAAGGAGGGGGAGTATCTATATTCATCAAAGATACCTACACCTCCAGGTTAGTGGCACTGCACGAAGCATCGGAAACCATCCATGTGCAACTAACAGCGGGCAAAACTGCCTTTCAGTTTGTAGCCTGCTACAGAACACCCTCCCTATTACAGGAACCCCACTTGGCATTCCTGAGAACACTGGAGAATATGAAGGTCTCTCCAAACACTATGTTATTGGGCGACTTCAACTACCCAAACATTGACTGGGAAAGCTACTCAAGCCCAAACACCCTCGCCCAACGGTTCCTTGAATTTATAAACTCTAACGCAATGGAACAACTGGTCACCACTCCCACAAGAGGGAACAACATATTGGACCTGGTCATCACCAACATGGGGACTCTATGTTCCACACCAGAGGTAAACCCCTCATTGGTAAGATCAGACCATAAACAAATTTCCCTGGACATCCATATCCCATCCCCACCCCCAGCCAAGGAAATCACTGTAAAGAATTTCTCAAAAGCTAACTTTGCACTTCTCAAGTCTGAGGTGGAATCCTTCAAAGCCCCTGGGCCAGAGGATAATACAGCCCAATCCGCAGAATCCTTTACAAATGCATTCTATGAGCACCTGCAAGAATGCGTGGATCGTGCTATCCCAAAAAAAAACAAGACTCACTCCTCCAAAAAGAGGAGACCGGTCTGGTGGACCCCGGCCATAAATAAGCTATACAACAGGAGGAGGAAGCTACTACATGACAGAGCAAAATCCCATAAAGGGAAGGCATCACTGATCAGTATTAGCAAGAAACTTCGATCCCTTATAAAATCATCAAAGGCCAGTTTCGAAAGAAAAATTGCCCTAGACACTAAAGATAATCACAAGGCCTTCTTTAGTTATGTCAGGAACATGGGCGGAAACTCCCAGATATGCTCTGAATTGTTGCATAACGGTACAAAATATACCGAACCTACAGACATAGCCAACATCCTGGCAGACAGATTCAGCGCAAACTTCTCCCCCCTTCCCCCCCAAAGGAGCAAATGCCTATCCCAACTGAATGTAACCTCCCTGACATCACAGATGCACAGGTGAAAGCTGCCCTCTCCAAAGCACAAAACACAGCATCTATGGGACCGGACGGTGTCCCAGGCTGTGTCTTACATGAGCTCCAAGAAGAACTGAACCCTCACATTAAGTCACTGTTCAAACTTAGCCTTACTACAGGATATGTACCCAAAGAATGGCGTACAGCTACAGTGGTCCCACTCCACAAAGGTGGTGCCACAATGGACCCCGGAAACTATCGCCCCATAAGCCTGACTAGTCTGGTCTGTAAAGCTATGGAGCGTATTATCATGGAACTCATAAACAAAGACATTGGGAGCCTCCAGACACTGGACCCTACCCAATTCGGCTTTGTTAAGGGCAGATCTTGCCTCTTAAACCTAGTTGATTTCTTTGAAACAGTTACCAAAGCCATAGATGAGGGCAAGGTTGTCCACACAGCCTACCTGGACCTCGCAAAAGCCTTCGACACAATACCCCACTCGGGCATCATAAATAAGCTTACCAGCTTAAATATCAACCCCTATATCACAAGATGGGTTGCAAACTGGCTCAGAGATAGAACCCACATGGTCAGAATCGCAGGTGCCATGTCCGAATCCAAACCAGTTACAAGTGGCATCCCACAGGGCTTAGTTCTGGGACCTCTCTTGTTCGGTATATACTTCTCTGAGGTTCACGCTAACATGGGGGGATTATGGCTGACAAAGTTTGCAGATGACTGCAAACTGGGGGCCATAATCGAATCTCCAGCTGACACAAACATCCTCCAAAAGGGTCTCACAGAGACAGATGCTTGGTGCCAGAGCCACAGGCCTCAAGCTAAATGCTAAAAAGTGCATAGTCATCCCCTTTGGGAAAAACAAGGTGCCCACAAATTACCACATAGGTGGTAATCCATTAAGTATGGAAGAAGTAATTAGAGATTTGGGGACCAACGTAGATAGTAATCTCTCCTTTGATAATCACGTTGCCAAAGTGGTTATAAAGACCTTCTATATAGCCCACCTTATCACAAAAGGGTTCGCATCTAGATCAAGAGAGGTCATTGTGCCCCTCTACTCGTCACTCATCAGGCCCATAATTGAATACAATGCCCCTTTTGGGATGTACCTTACCCGACACCTGCAGCAACTGGAGAGACCGCAAAAGTACCTCACCAAGAGGATCATGGGCTACAAACAGATGTCCTATGCAGCTCGACTAAAGAAACTCCAGCTCTACTCAGTTGCTTACCGCCTACTCAGAGGCGATCTATGCCTGACGTACAAAGTCATGTCAAACCCAGAATTAATGGACATGCTCCACCTCAAAAAATCCAAGTCCCTTAGAGCTACATGCTCCAGGGACCTAAACCTCAGCACAAAAATAAATAGGACATGCTGGAGGGACAGATTCATTTCCCAGAGGTTCCCCTCACTCTGGAATAGAATCCCAATTCATGTTAGACATAGCCCCTCGATGACCCTCTTCAAGCGAAATTTGGACGAGTGGATGGGAAATCGCAAATTCACCCCTGGGATCTCTCCTGTGTCCCTGCTAGACAGAGGCAGAGTAAACTAATCTTAAAAAGGTACCTTCTGTGACCTACTTTACAGAGGCACAGTAGGCTAATCTAATAGGGAGACGGAAGCCAAATACACTCTGGCTAGGCTTATAAATGCCCTAGGGCAGATAGCCTTGCATCTACCTATGAACCTATGAACCAGTAGTTGCTCAGACTTTCTTAGAGACTTGGTCCTGTTTAAGTAGAATCTTAGTTGTCTGTGTACATCCAATGAATGCAGAATCCACTCCCCCTTGTTCTGTGGATTTGGGTAAAATGTTGGCAGGTAAATAGTTTGGTTAAGAGCCACACTGGATACCACCATAGGCATAAAGGAAATATTGGTCCTGAGGGACACACTGTCTGGGTAAAATGTAATAAAAGGCTCCACAGCCATGAGAGCCTGTAGTTCTGAAACCCTTCTTGCTGAAGTGACTGCCAAGAGGAAAGCTGTTTTCCAAGTTAAAAATTTTATATCTGCAGTAGCTGCTGGTTCAAAAGGAGGCAGGGTGAGTTTTTCCAGCACAAAATTGAGGTCCCATGCAGGAGTTGGTGATCTTCTGGGAGGCCTTAAATTTTTGGCCCCTCTAAGATACTGTTTTAGCAGAGGATGAGAAAAGATGGGAGGCTCCGTGTTGCAATGAGCCGAGATGGCAGAGGCATGGATTTTTATTGAAGAAAAAGATAAGCCCTTGTCAAGCATCTCAGTCAAGTACTGTAAAATCTGAGGGATATTTGGTTTTGCTGTGACTGTTCCTTGTGCTTGGTTCCAAGCACAGAATCTCTTCCATTTATCAGCATAAGATTTTCTAGTACTAGGCCTTCTGGCTTCCAAAATGACATCCATCACAGATTTACTGAGAGGTGTTGTTTGAATAATTAAATGATCTGCCATGCTGCAAGGTTCAGAGCTTGGAGGGGAGTGTGCAGAATTTGATTGTTCTGCTGAGACAGTAGAAGAGGTATTTGAGGCAAGTACCAAGGAGGAAGTTGAGACATATTCCTTAGAATTGGGTATCAGTGCTGGCGAGGCCAGTCCGGAGCAATTAGGATCATTTTTGTTTTTTCCTGTCTGACCTTTAGTAAGACCTTGGAGAGTAGTAAGACCTTGGAGAGAAGAAGCAGAGGGGGAAAGGCATAGACTGATAGGTTTTTCCAAATGAAGGATAGGGCATCCACTTTCCATGCTTGTCTGTGATAAGTCCTTGTGCAAAATTTGACCAGTTGATAATTTTGGGGAGAGCCAAATAGATCTATGTCTGGGCTCCCTCATTTCTGTGTTACCATGCTGAAGATTTGTGGATCCAGTTTCCACTCGTGCGGGTTCATAAGATTTCTGCTTAGGTCGTCTGCCAGAGTATTTTGTTTTTCTGGCAGGAATTGAGCTTGAAGATGTACTTGGTAAGTCAAGGCTGTGTTCCACAATGCCATGGCTAGTCTGCAAAGGCTGTAGGAATGTGTAGCCCCCTGCTTGTTTATGTACCACATAACCATGGTGTTGGCCGTCTTTATCAGTAGTTGTCCTGGATGAAGTAAGCCCTTGAAGGCTGTCAGAGCATTCTGAACAGCTAGCATCTCTTTCTGGTTGATATGCAGATGCATTTGTTTTGGGCTCCATATGCCCTGAATGCATCTCCCCACCAGGTGCCCCCCCCCCCAAGCATAGTCTGATGCGTCTGTAGTTAGGGCTTGGGTGGCAGGGGTAGAGTGAATGACAGTCCCTTGCTTTGGTGACATGTCTCTGCCCACCAAAGAAACTCCTGTTGTAGGCAGGGAATGAGAGGAATCATTGTTTCCAGACTGTGACATTGCTGACTCCATAAACTTTTTAGGTACCATTGAAGTTTCCTCATATGCAGTCTTGCATATGGAATTAGTAAAATGCAGGATGCCATGAACCCCAAAGCCTGCAGAATTTGTCTTGCAGATAAATGGGTTTTTGTTGCCATCTGTTTGAAGTATGTTGTCAGTTGCCTTTGTTTGTCTGGAGTAAGGTAAGCCATCTGGGCAGTTGTATTCAAGCTTGCACCCAGGAATGTAATTATTTGAGAGGGTACCAGTTATGATTTCTTTTCATTTATTGTGTACCCTAGGCATGTTAGAGGCCTTTTTACAAATGCCAGATGTTGAAGAAGAATGTCCTGGTTCTCTGCTTGAATGAGACAGTCGTCCAGGTAAGGATAAATTGTATGCTTCTTTGTCTGAAAAATGCAATTACTGGTGCCAGGCACTTTGTAAAGACCCTGGGCACAGCAGATAAGCCAAAGGGCAGTGCAGAGAATTGGTAATGCAAAAAACCTGCCTTGAAGCGGAGGTATCTTCTGCACGATTCCCTTATTGGGATATGCAGGTATGCCTCTTTTAAGTCTAGAGTCACTAACCAAGCGTTCCTGCCCAGCATAGGCAGTAGCTGTTGCAAAGTCAGCATTTTGAATTTTGGAATGTCCAGGAACATGTTCAAAATTGATAAGTCAAGTACTGGATGCCAGGATTGTCTTTTCTGGGTACCAGGAACAGTCTTGAATAAAAACCTTGTCCATTTTCCTGTTCTGGTACTAGTTGAATAGCCCCCATATCCATGAGGGACGTAACTTGTTTCTGAGCCTCTGCCCAGTGACTTTGTGGCAGATCTGGCCAACCATTTGGAATAGGCGAAGTATGGAAATGAAATCTGTACCCCTGTGATACTATGTTTAATACACACTTGTCCTGGGTAATTAACCGCCAATTTTGAGCATGAAGTGCTAATTTTCTCCCCAAGGGGCTGCCAAAAGATAAGTGCTTGGTGAAGGTAAAGGGAAGTCATTGAGACTGCTTACTGTAGGGCTGTGCTTTGTTTCCTCCAGATTTGGAGGTGGAGGCAACCCATTGCTTTGACCTGTAAGAACCCTGTGATTGGTATCTAGAGCCTTTTGAGCACCTGGATGTGCCTTGAGAGGCTCTGTTGGAGACAGGAAAGGACCAATTTTTAGTAGGCCAGTGCCTACTGAACCTGGGTGGCTGCACTTGTAAGAAATCTTTTACAGTTTGCATAGATTTAGCTTTGTCTTCCATTTTCTTTAAAACCTCTTCTGCCTTATTACCAAACAAGAGTATCATGCTGTAAAGGGGCATCCAACAATTTAGCTTTAACATGATCAGGCAGATTTTGCTCCTTGAGCCAGGCATGCCTTCTAATCACAGATCCAGTAACTGCGGCCCTGCAAGAGGACTCCAAGGAATCAAAACCACATTGCAAAGTATGCTTTCCAACCTGTTCTGCTGCATGCAATAATTCCTGTAATTCTTTATTTTCCACACAATCAGAAATCAACATCATTTTCTGTTTCAGTAAGCACATAACATGCTGTTGATATTTAAGCATATGAAACTGGCAGTTTACGGCCCTAATTGCCAAGGTTGCAGACGTATAAACCTTCTTTCCCCATCTATCCAGCGCCCTGGAATCTCTATCAGAGGGGGTAGGATTTTTGGCTGTAGAGGCCTTTACACCTTTGGGACCCTGTGAGATAGTCTCAGGATCAGCAGCAGGATTTTTGAATAGAAATTTGTGGGAGTCAGGAACCCTGTAATATCTGTCTGGCTTACTAGGAGCCAGAGGTAGGGAATCAGGAGCCATGCTTGATTCCGAAAACACATCATCAACAATGTCTAATACAGGAGGTACAGCCAAATGCCTATGCTGAGGAAGAAGAAGGAAATCCCCAAGCCTCTTTTTTGATTCAGAGAAATCCTGACTCTCCCAATGAAAATGTTCCCTTAAAGTATGCAAGGTTTCTCCAAAAGAATAATCGTCAGGAGGAGATGCAGATGGGATGGATTCTTCTGCATCTGAATCCTCATAGGGTGGAATAGAAAATTCCTGATCAGAAGAGGAATCAGAAGAAATGGAAACCTGATCTGAAGATTCATAATCAGTGTCTTGCCTAGGCTTCTTAGCGGGGGGGGGGGTGGGAACACCTGATCAAGGTAATTAAGTCCTCAGCCATTTTGATCATCTGTTTTTTAGGCATAGGGGCCTGAGCACATGGCTCATGCAGTGTTTTTTACACTTAGAAGATGTTTTTGATCTTGTTTTTGAAGCTGGCGTTGGTTTTATGTAAAAATGTTGAGGCCTGAAAACACCCTCAGAAGCCGGTGCATGCTCAGCAGCTCCAGACCCATCCAAGGGAGAGACATCTGCGGGTTCAATACTCTGAGAATCTCACGGCATACCGGACTACGCATGGGTCTTGGTAGAGGCCTGCGACTCAAACGTAGCGGGTATCAGGGGCATGAAAGCACCTCACTGAGTACCAGCGAACCGGCGACTAGCTTAGGAGAAGCTTTGTCATCGGTTTTGGACCTCGACGGTCTGTCTCTGTCTTTTTCTTTGCGTTTTTTGTGAACTCCGGTAGTCGGATTGCTAACCGACGACATTTCAGGGTAATTAAATCTGGATCCAAAATATTTTGAAGCAAAAATATACTGATGTTTAATAGTGCGTTGGTTAAATCTAGCACAAAACTGACAGCAAGGCACGTTATGATCTGGGCCTAGGCAAGGAATACAGTACAAATGAAAATCCTTATGAGGTATTTGCTTCCCACAAGTAATGCAATTATTAACTTTTACTGACATTGGTAAGGAGCAAGAAAAAGTTTCCCCAACGGGGTACTTAGCTTTAGTTGAAGACTTTGGTTCTGAAACTCGAATGCGAAAATTTCAGGAGTCGGCCGATCGGCACTTGCGAACTGCTTCTGCTTCGGGCACCGCGCTGCAAGAAAGACGGAATAAAATGGCGTCGGCTGCATGTTTTATACCCCTGACGACCTGACGTCATGGAAGAGGAGACAAAAACCAAAGCAGGATCCAAGACTTTGTTATTCAGGCCAACTGAGGGCAACCTGCCAGCAGATTACCCAAATGTAATGACTGCAACAGTGAAACATGAAGAACATCAGGCTCCACCTCCGGTATGGCCCTGAAACGGGTAAAGCAGGTACTAAAATAATAAGCAAATAGATTGTGTCATTCTACTGCTGTCACTACTCCGATACTACCATAACAAAACACTACTACTGAAAATGTGATTTTACTTCCGGCTAGACTAGAAATAGTACTAATTAAAAAATTGTGCCATTTTAAACACTACAGATACAACTAACTATACCGTAAAAGAATAAAGCTTACATTTTTTTTCTTCAAAAATATTAGCTGGCTAGGCAGTTCTGCCCATAACCGCCATTCTCTGACCACCTTAAGATGGTACTAAAGGTCATACCTGCTTTTGACCACACCAACTGTTCAATTCACTGAAAAATGACAGACATCTAAATAATCTATGCTAAATACGTATTAAAAACTGTCAGTTTTTCTGTCAAAGGAAAACTGCCAAAAATGTGTTGCCAAACACTTTTAAGTGGACTACTCTTTATCTCTACATATCTTAGCAATGTTACAAATTGTAAAATAAATACATTTAAAGTACATTACTATAATGGAAAACACTAATCGTTTATGTAATCGCATTGGAAAACACTAATCGTTTATGTAATCGCATTAATATGCTTCAGGATATTGAGTATTATGTGACAACTGCACACTTAAATATGGAAGGCCATTCAGCTTTCTTTCTACCTTGTACTTTACTATGCACTCAGACATGTGGTCATCACATAACAACCGACAACCTATATTTTAGTTACTGCTTACCCAACAGGTACACTGAGTGGGCCAAGAAGTCATTGTCTGCCATAAGAGTACTAAAGTCTCATCGATTTGGGTTTGGTAGCAAGCCCCTCTTCTGCAGCTAGCTCGGGGATACTGTATGAACTGAATAAAGTACTTCTGTCTAACTCTCAGAAATCCAAATTACAGAAATCTGTGATCAAAACTATTAAAAACAATCAAAAAACACCCTTTCAATTTTCTTTGGGGACTAGGAGTCTGTTCTATGTACCTTCTTCTAACCCTAATAATGTACATTCTTACTCTCTCCAGTACAGCTCTTATGAGTGTGTACCTTTAACTCCCAGTAGGTGTGGCTTGAGCCTTTAATAAAATGAAGTTATCACCTTACAGTTCTAACAAATACTTATTGTCAAAGGTCAAATATCAATACAGTTGTGTTTGCCATCATGTATTCTTCAGGATAAAATATTCAGATACCTTGTATGTACCATGGTTTTGGAAATATTAATGCAAATATAAACAAGTAATATTTGACGTCTAGAGGCGCAATAGGATGTAAATGCAGAAAAGCACTCCACTGTAATGAGTTGGGAGGTGAGATAATTTCAAAGGGAAGAAACAATGCTCCACTAATTGCATATCTGTTACTGGAAATGTGACTTTTAAAGACATTAGTATATTTCCCATAGGACTTATTCCCAAAGCTGCATCTCTTCCTCCAAGCCGTGGCAATACTGCAATCTATCACGGCACTGTCAAGAGATAAATAAATGCTGCAGTGTAGGTAGTCGACAGATTTCTGACAGACATTTCTCATACAGCTATCTTTTGCCACTACCTGAGTAAGATATAACAGATGATACTATCTCATCCAGTTTGACTGATTGCTCACAGTCAAACATTAAGAAAGGGAAAGCTGTAGGAATTAAACACATGGTGTACAGGATGTCTCTTCTTTACAGGTGTTTCCTGAATCACTGAACTTATTGCCAGCTATAAACAAAGGAATATTTTAATGCACTGCACACATACAGGCTTCTCTGCTTCATAAAGGGGCAGCCGCTGAAATAAAAAAGTGGCACTTCCGCCTAATGATGAAACGAAATCTCCCACAAAGTACAGTTGTGTACCTACCATAAATGTAGATGTTCGAGTGTATTCACTGTTGCAGTTATTACACTTGGGTTATCCTGCTTGCAGGCTACCCGCAGTCGTCCCGAATTCCAAAGTCCTGGTCCAGCGTCAGTTGCTGTCGCCTCTTCCCTGACATCAGTACGCCAGGGGTATACAAGATGCAGCTGACGCCATTTTCTTCAGTTTGTCTTGCCCCCCCAAAAGGGTAGGCTAAAAACACTGCTTATAAATAGCATGCACTAAAATAAACATTACCTTCATCTACAAGCAAATACACCACATAGGTTGTATAGAATAGAGAAGTACAGATAAGTCCCAGCAAAGAAAGGGGGATGGTGGGTGGGTAACCTGGACTGCAACAGTGAATACACTCGAACATCTGCATTTATGGTAGGTACACAACTGTATTATGTTCATCGTGTTTCACTGTTGCAGTCATTACACTTGGGTTGAATTCCAAAGCTGAGGTTGGGTGGCTGGGTCTAAATAGAATTAGGAGTGGCTATAAGACCCTGCAGAACTGCAGTGGCAAAGCCTGCTCTGGATTTAGAGCAAAGAGGCAAGTGGTAGTGCTTTGTAAAAGTGTGCACTGAAGTCCAAGTTGCAGCCTCCAAAATATCCTTGGTTGGTACTCCTCTGACGAAGGCTGCTGAGGTGGCTGCTGCCCTGGTCGAATGTGGCCTAATGCCCTTAGGCACTGATTTGCCATGTTGTGAATAGAAGAAACGAATGCAGTGTCCTATCCATTTTGAAACAGTCTGCTTTGAGATAGCCTTTCCTTGTGATCCTGCAGCATACGCCACTAAAAGTTGCTCAGTTTTTCTGAAAGCTTTAGTTTTGTCCAAGTAGAAACGTAGCTGTCTGTGTATGTCCAAAGAATGCAGAATTCTCTCCCCTTTATTTTGGGGGTTTGGATAAAATGTAGGCAAATGAATGGTTTGATTAAGAGCCACACTGGATACTATCTTAGGCATAAATGTTGGGTTTGTCCTTAGAGAAACCCTGTCCGAATGGAATATGATAAAAGGTTCCACAGCCATTAATGCCTGTAACTCTGAGACTTTTCTTGCTGAAGTTATTGCTAGGAGCAGAGCTGTTTTCCATGATAAGAATTTTATCTCGGCTGTATTGGCTTGCTCAAAAGGAGGCAGTGTGAGCTTTTCCAAGACAAAGTTGAGGTCCCATGCCGGTATTGGTGCTCTTCTTGGGGGTCTAATGTTTTTGGCCCCTCTGAGGTACTGCCTTAGTAATGGATGTGAAAAAATAGGCGGGTCCGTATTGTAATGAGCTGAAATGGCAGAGGCATGGATCTTAATTGATAAAAAGGATAGGATTTTGTCCAGCATCTCAGTTAGGTAATGTAAAATTTGAGGAATATTTGGCACAAGCATGTCAAGTCCTTGTGCCTGGTTCCAAGCACAGAATCTCTTCCACTTTTCTGCATATGATTTTCTGGTGCTGGGCCTCCTGGCCTCCAGAATAACATCCATAACTGCTTTAGAGAGAGGTGTGTCCTGAATGGTTACATTATCCGCCATGCAGCCAGATTTAGGGTTCTGATTTGGCTGTGCAGTATCTGATTGCTTTGTTGGGTCAGTAAATGAGGAATTTGAGGTAATGTCCAGGCTGGGCCTTGAGACAAGCTCTTTAGGATTGGGTACCAGTGCTGGCGTGGCCAGTCTGGGGCAATCAGGATCATTTTTGGCTTCTCTTGTCTGACCTTTAGGAGTACCTTGGGGAGGAGAGGTAGCGGAGGAAAGGCATATACTGTAAGGGTTTTCCAGCTGAATGACAGCGCATACACTTTCCATGCTTGTCTGTGATAAGTCCTTGTACAGAATCTCTGTAGTTGGCAGTTGTGAGGAGAGGCGAATAGATCTATGTCTGGGCATCTACATTTCCTTGTTATTGTGCTGAAGACTTGTGGATCTAGTTTCCACTCGTGAGGATCCATGAGGTTTCTGCTTAGTTCATCTGCCAGAGTATTTGTCTTTCCTGGCAGGAATTGTGCTTGCAGGTGTACTTGATAAGTCAATGATGTGTTCCACAAATTCATGGCTTGTCTGCAGAGGTGGTAGGAATGCGTGCCTCCCTGCTTGTTTATGTACCACATGACTGTAGTATTGTCCGTCTTTATCAGTAGTTGTCCTGGATGAAGTAGATCCTTGAAAGCTGTCAGGGCATTCTGGACAGCCAGCATTTTTTTTAGATTGATATGAAGATGCATTTGGCTCATGGGCCACATGCCCTGAATACATTTTCCTGCCATGTGGGCCCCCCAGGCATAATCTGATGCATCTGTTGTTATTGTCTGCCTGGCAGTGGGTAAAGTGAAAGGCTGTCCCTTGTTGTGGTGACAGGCCTGTGCCCACCATCGAAACTCCTGTTGCAGTCGAATGAGGATAATAAGTTTTTCCAGGCTGTGGTAATGTTGAGTCCAAACACTTTTTAGATACCACTGAAGCTTCCTCATATGCAGTCTTGCATATGGAATTAACAGAATGCAGGATGCCATGAAGCCCAAAGCCTGCAGAATTTTTCTTGCAGATAACTGGGTTTTTGTTGCCAACATTTCGAAGTAAGAAGTCAGTTGCCTTTGTTTGTCTGGCATGAGATAGGCCATCTGGGCAGTTGTATTTAAGCTTGCACCCAGGAATATTATCTCTTGAGAGGGCACTAGTTTTGATTTCTTTTCGTTTACTGTGTACCCTAGGCCAATTAATAATCTTTTTAAAAACGCCAGATGCTTTAGTAGAATGTCCTTGTTCTCTGTTTGAATAAGGCAGTCGTCCAAGTAGGGATATATTTAAATTCCTCTTTGTCTGCAAAAAGCAATTACTGGTGCCAGGCATTTTGTGAAGACCCTGGGCGCAGCAGATAAGCCAAAGGGCAGTGCAGAGAATTGGTAGTGCATTGAGCCAGCTATGCATCTGAGGTATCTTCTGCAAGATTGTCTGACTGGGACATGCAGGTATGCCTCCTTTAAGTCCAAGGTTACAAGCCAAGCCTTCTTGCCTAGCATGGGCAGAAGCTGCTGCAGAGTCAACATTTTGAATTTTGGAACGTCCAGAAAAGTGTTTAGAATAGACAGGTCCATTATTGGTCTCCAGGCTTTGTCCTTTCTGGGTACCAAGAAAAGATGTGAGTAAAATCCTTGTCCCTGCTCCTGTAGTGGTACTCATTGAATGGCCCTCATGTCCATGAGGGATGAAACTTGCTTTTGTGCCTCTGCCCATTGATTGTGTGGCAGGTCTGACATGCCTTTTGCATTTGGCAGGGTGTGAAAGAGGAACCTGTAACCCTGAGACACTATATTCAAGACCCATTTGTCCTGGGTGATCATGTGACTAGTTTTCTGAAAAAAGTGTTAGTTTTCCCCCTAAGGGAGCGTCCAAAAGATAAGTGCTTGGTATTGGTAGAGAAAGTCATTGGGACTGTTTCCTATAAGGTTGAGATTTGTCTTCTCCGCTATTGGAGGTAGAAGCACCCCATTGTTTAGGCCTGTATGAGCCTTGGGGCTGGGATCTGCCTCTAGGGCACCTGTATCTGCCTCTTTGTGGCCTATCTGACACTGGAAAGGACCAATTTTTTGAAGACCAGTTCCTGCTAAATCTGGGTGGCTGTACCTGTAAGAAATCCTTAACTGTCTGCATAGATTTCACTTTATCCTCCATTTTCTTCAACACCTCTTCTGCCTTAATACCAAACAAAGTATAATGTTGTAATGGAGCATCTAATAATTTTGCTTTAACATGATTAGGCAGATTCTGTTCCTTTAACCAAGAATGCCTCCTTACAGCGGCCCTACAAGAGGCCTCCAAAGAATCAAAACCACATTTCAAAGTATGTTTTCCCACCTGTTCAGCTGCATGCAATAATTCCTGCATTTCCTTGTTTTCAGCACATTCAGAATTTGTCAACATTTTCTGTTTTAACATTGACATTAAGTATTGCTGATATTTAAGCATATGAAACTGACAATTTAAAGCCCTTACAGCCAAGGCAGCAGAAGTGTAAACTTTGTTCCCCCATCTGTCCAGTGCTCTAGAATCCCTATAAGAGGGAACAGGGTTTTTTTGCAGTGGAAGCCTTGACCCCTTTGGGACCCTGAGATATAGTTTCTGGGTCAGCAGCAGGGTTTTTATATAGAAATTTATGAGAGTCTGGAACCCTGTAGTACCTGTCTGACTTAACAGGTGCTGGAGGTATAGAGTCTGGAGACAGGCCAGACTCCGAAAAAACATCATCTACAATGTCCAGAACAGGAGGAATAGCAAGGGACCTGTGCTGAGGAAGTAAAGAAAATCTCTGAGCCTTTTCTTGGATTCTGAATAATCCTGGCTCTCCCAATGAAAGTGCTCCCTCATAGTATGCAGGGTTTCCCCAAAAGAGTAATCCTCAGGAGGAGAAGCTGAAGGAATAGATTCTTCAGCATCAGAATCCTCATAGAGAGGAAGAGAGTATTCCTGATCAGAGGAGGAATCAGAGGAAATGGAAACCTGATCTGAAGATTCATAGTCTGTCTCTTGGTTAGGCCTCTTATCAGGAGGGGGATGGGAACCCCTGATCAAAGTAATAAGGTCTTCGGCCATTTTGAGCATCTGTTTTTTTAGGTATGGAAGTCTGTCCTGGAGAATGCTGTACTTGTATTTTTGTCTTTAGAGCTGCTTTAGTCTTTGACTTTGAAGCTGAAGATGGCTTTACATATAACTGTGAAGGTCTGAAAACACCCTCAGAAGCCGATGCCTGCACAGCAGCTGCGGACCCATCTGAGGGTATAGTTTCCGAGGATCCACTACCTTGAGTTTCCAGAGGTCCAGTCGGCTCCACGTGGGAGTCAGAAGCGGCCTGTGGCTCTGAGGTAGTGGGTGTTAGCGGCTGCGAAAGCGCCTCACTGAGAACCAGCGAACCGACGACTAGCTTAGAGGAAGCCTCATCGTCGGTTTTGGACCTCGGATGCCTGTCCTTGTCTTTATCCTTATGTTTTTTTATAGACTCCGGTCGTCGGCTATTCCGCCGGCATTGTATAATTGAACCTGCGGCCAAAGTAATGAAAGGCAAAATCGTACCGACGCTTAATAGTGCGTTGGTTAAATCTAGCACAAAATTGACAGCAAGCAAAGTCGTGGTCAGGGCCTAGGCAAGGAATACAGTAAGAGTGAAAATCCTTATGAGGTATTTGCTTCCCACAAGAAATACAATTGTTAACTTTTCTGACATCGGTCTGGAGCAAGAAAAAAGTTTCCCCAATGGGGTACTTAGCTTTAATGAAGACTTCGGATCTGAAATTCGAATTCGAAAATCTCAGGAGTCAGCTGACCGGCACTTGCGAACTGCTTTTGCTTCGGGCACCGCACGGCAAGAAAGACTGAAGAAAATGGCGTCGGCTGCATCTTATATACCCCTGGCGCACTGACGTCAGGGAAGTGGCGACAGCAATCGACGCCGGACCAGGACTTTGGAATTCGGGCTGACTGCGGGTAGCCTGCCAGCAGGATAACCCAAGTGTAATGACTACAACAGTGAAACACGATGAACATCCACACATCACATACCATGCTATCATCTGATGAAAGAAAAGCTCTGAAGAAATTTCAGTTCTTTCTGCTCTCTCTGTATTCATAAACAAGTCACTTCACCTCAGAAAATGGATCATTTAGTATACATAAAAAGCACAGTTGTGTACACTTACCCTAAATGTAGGTGATCGAGTGTTTTCACTGTTGCAGTCATCACATTTGGGTTATCCCTGCCAGGGTAGCCCTCAGCCAGCCCGAATACCAGAGGCTTAGTATTTCTGCGTCAGTTGCTGTCGCTTCAGGACTGACATTAGGTTGTCAATAGTATGAAGTAAGGTAGCCGAAGCCATTACATCAGTTTTTCTTGCCCTAACCTGTTAGGAGCCCCCAAGTAGGAGCCAGGTTCTGGTGGAAGCACCCCACCAGTCGAAAGCAAATACCAATATGTCTCTTGTAAGGAAAGAGAAGAAAGGGGGATAGAGGGAGGGAAACCAGGACTGCAACAGTGTGAATACACTCGAACATCTACATTTATGGTAAGTGTACACAACTGTACTATGTTCTTCATGTTTTACTGTTGCAGTCATCACATTTGGGTTGTTTCCCAAAGCTGAGGAAATGGGTGGAGGCAGTCAAGGAAAAGTACAGTTTTGTACCTACCATAAATGTAGATGTCCGATAGGCATGCATCTGCAGTCCTTACAAATGGGTTGTCCTGTCGTCAGGCAGCCCTTCGGTCGGCCGGATTCCAAAGTCTGGGTCTGGCCTCGGCTGGTGTCGCACTTCACCCGACGTCATAGCTGCAGTTATTCGGGTATAAAGGCACCAGCCGACGCCATTTTCCTCAGTGTTTCTTGCCCCAGATGCCAGGTGCCCTCTAGGAAGGCTAAATTTGGATAAATGCAAATGGTTCCAAATAGTAGAGAGCAAACAAAAAATAAGCATGTATGTACATATATACAAACAAATACACCATAATAGATTCCCCCAGCTAGCTACAAGATGGGCAAATACCCTAGGAGTACCACAGAGGGGAAGGAGGGTGGGTAATCCTGACTGCAGATGCATGCCTATTGGACATCTACATTTATGGTAGGTATAAAACTGTACTATGTCCTTCAAGGATGCATCTGCAGTCCTTACAAATGGGTAGAATACCATAGCCAAACTGGGGGAGGAGGAGAAATAAGATTATGGTGTAGTTATGATCCCTTGCAAAACAGCAGTGGCAAAACCTGCTCGGGATCTGGAGTATAAAGGTAAATTATAATGCT
Organism: Protopterus annectens; assembly: GCF_019279795.1. Lineage (NCBI taxonomy): Eukaryota > Metazoa > Chordata > Ceratodontiformes > Protopteridae > Protopterus > Protopterus annectens. The sequence continues at coordinate 1,335,159,722 of NC_056743.1, forward strand.
TGGCAAATGTATGCACGGAGCTCCAAGTAGCAGCCTCTAAAATGTCTTTGGTAGCCACTCCTCGTAAAAAAGCTGTGGTAGTGGCTGTAGCCCTTGTAGAGTGAGGCCTGATGTTTTCTGGAGTTTTCTTCCCATGGTAGGAGTAACAAAATCTAATGCAATTTCCTATCCACTTAGAGATTGTCTGTTTTGAAATTGCTTTTCCTTCCATTCCTGTTGCATATGCCACCAGTAGCTGGTCAGTTTTTCTGTTGCTCTTGGTCCTGTCCAGGTAGTAACGTAATTGTCTATGTACATCCAAGGTATGCAACAGTCTTTCTCCCCTGTTCTGTGGGTTGGGGAAGAATGTAGGTAGGTGGATAGCTTGATTTAAAGATACCCTGGAGACCACCTTTGGCATAAAAGTAGGATTAGTTCTCATGGACACTCTATCTTGATGGAAGATCAGGAAGGGCTGTACTGCCATTAATGACTGTAGCTCAGATACCCTTCTTGCTGAAGTGATTGCAAGCAGGAAAGCCGTTTTCCATGATAAGTATTGTAATTCTGCTGTTGCTGCTGGTTCGAAAGGAGGTAGTGTCAACTTTTCTAGCACAAAGTTCAAGTCCCATGCTGGCAATGGTGGCTTCCTAGGTGGTTTTACATTTTTAATTCCTCTCAGAAACTGCCTGAGCAGAGGATGTGAGAAGACTGGAGGATCCAAGTTGTATTCTGCTAAAAAGGCTGATGCATGAATCTTAATGGAAGAATAGGACAGGCCGTTGTGGAAGAGCTCTGCCAAGTATTCCAGGATGTTAGCTATGTTTACCAGTGATACATTCTCTCCTTTTGCTGTACTCCAAATGAGATATCTTTTCCATTTTGCTGAATAATTTTTTCTTGTTGAGGGTCTGCGAGCCTCCAAGATAATGTCTTTAACCCTTTGAGATAAATCTGGGTTATTTGGTCTTATGCAATGTTCCAGGCAGCCAGCTGCAGTGTTTTCAGGTTTGGATGCAGGGTTTTGAAGTTGTTCTGTGTTAACAGCAAGGGAACTAGGGGCAGAGGCCACATTTGTTCCCGAGACATACTCCTCAGTAATGGGTACCAATGTTGCCTTGGCCAGTCTGGAGCTATCAGGATGATCCTTGGACGGTCTTCTTTGATCTTCAATAGCACCTTGTGCATCAAAGGAAGAGGTGGGAATGCATATGCTGTCAGGTTTTTCCAACTGAAAGATAGGGAGTCCACTTTCCAAGCAAGTGGGTGGTACGTCCTTGTGCAGAATTTTTTCAGTTGGTGATTGTGTGGGGATGCAAATAAGTCTATTTCTGGTAGTCCCCATTTCCTTGTAATGGTTTTGAAGATGTCCGGATGCAGCATCCATTCGTGGGCATCCGTGGCAGTTCTGCTTAGGATGTCTGCTAGTATATTTTCTTTTCCTGGCACAAAATTGCTTGTAACTGAATATTGAAGCTCAGTGCCACATTCCAGAGGTCCATTGCCATCCGGCATAGAGGGTATGAATGTGTGCCTCCTGTTTGTTGATGTACCACATAACTGTGGTGTTGTCCGTCCTTATCAGCAGTTGACCCTGTCGAAGAAATGGTCTGAATGCCTGAATTGCCAGTTTTACTGCCAGCATTTCCTTTTGATTTATGTGTAGGTGCAGCTGGTCTTGAGTCCATAAGCCTTGTATGCACTTGTCCAGCATGTGTGCCCCCCAACCGAGGTCTGAAGCGTCTGTTGTGATGGTCTGGCTTGGTTGAGTGCTGTGGAAGGGCAGTCCCTTGTTTGTTTGACAGGCCTGAGCCCACCATTGGAATTCTTGCTTCAGGCATGGAATTATTGGAATTTGGGTTTCTAGGCTGTGCTTGTGCTGAGACCATAAATTCCTTAGGTACCACTGTAACTTTCTCATATTATGCAGGATGCCATGTAACCGAGAGCTTGCAGGACTTTTCTTGCTGTTAGCTGGTTCTGGTTTGTTAATGCCATGAAGTAGAAAGGGAGTTGCTCCTGTTTTTCTACTGTCAGGAATGCCATTTGTTTTGATGTGTCCAGATCTGCACCCAAGAAGGTTATCCTTTGGGATGGTATCAGCCTTGACTTTTTTATATTGACTGTGTATCCCAGGGCTTGTAGTAGATGAATGACCCTTTGCAAATCTTTTGTTAATTTGTTTTTGTTGTCCGCTTGTAACAGGCAGTCGTCCAGGTAAGGGTAAATTTGAATTCCTGAAGCCTGCAATGAGCAATTACTGATGCCAGGCATTTCGTGAATACTCTGGGCACAGTAGATAAGCCAAAGGGCAATGCTGAGAATTGATAATGCTCTGATCCTGCAAGAAATCTGAGGTATCTTCTGCAATTTGGTCGTATGGGGGACGTGCAGGTATGCCTCCTTGAGATCTAGAGTTACCAGCCAAGACTCCTTGCCCAGCATGGGAAAAAGCTGCTGTAGGGTCAGCATTTTGAATTTTGGAACAATGAGGTATGTGTTTAAAGCGGACAGGTCGAGAATAGGCCTCCATTGGTTTTCTTTTCTTGGTACCAGGAAAAGTCTGGAGTAAAATCCTTGCCCTTGTTCCATAGATGGTACCCTTTCTACAGCTCTCATCCTTAGTAAGTGAGTTATTTGTTCTAGAGCTTCTGTCTTCTGATTTGGAGGTAGGTTTGGCATTCCTCTCTTCCTTGGTAGAGTATGGAAGTGAAACCTGTAACCTTGGTCTATTGTCTGTAAAATCCATTTGTCTCCTGTGATGTAATGCCAGTTTACTGAAAATAAGGCTAGCTTCCGCCTAAGGGTGCTTCTAGTTGTTCCCTGGTAGGCGGTGCCAGAGCCAAGTCACTGTGATTGTCCTGTGGAAGTGGTGGTGGTGGCTGGATCTGTGGCTGTACCTCGCTGGTTGTTAGCCTGCCACTGGCGTCCCCTGTAGGCACCTCTGGATTGACCCCTGCCTCTTGAGCGTCTATTCCTGCCTCTCGGAGCTCTGGAGGTGTCTGGAAAGGACCAATTCTTGGAAGGCCAGTTCCTGCTAAACCTTGGAGGCTGGACCTGCAAGAAATCCTTGACTGTCTGGACAGATTTTGCTTTCTCTTCCACCTTCTTCAGCACCTGCTGTGCAGGAGCCAAACAAATTGAGCTTATCCATGGGAGCATCTAGGAGCTTTGATTTAACATGGTCTGGTAAGGACTGTTCTTTTAACCATGCATGTCTTCTGATCACTGTGCCAGTCATGGCTGATCTAAAGGAAGCCTCCAGTGCATCATAGCCGCATTTTAAGGAATGATTACTGACCTGCTGAATGTTATGTACCATTTCCTGTACAGATTTTTTGTCTAATGGTTCATCCGAGGACAGTTTTTTAGTTAACTGGTCTAACATAAATTCCTGATACTGAATCATGTGGAATTGACAGTTCAAGGCCCTAGCTGAAAGAGTAGCAGAAGTGTAAACTTTTTTACCCCATCTCTCTAAGGCCCTAGATTCCCTTTCAGAGGGGAGGGGGTTTTTGGTAGAAGTAGCTGCTACAGCCTTGGGTCCCTGGGAGATAGTTTCGGGATCTGCAAAAGGGGCCTTATACAAATGATAAAGTGTGTCCGGAACCCTGTAGTACCTATCGGGCTTAGCAGGGGCCGGAGGAAGAGAATCAGGAGCAGTACAAGCATCATTAAAAGCATCATCCACAACAGTAAGTACTGGAGGAATGGCTAAAGGCCTATGCTGTGGCAAATGCAAAAAGGTTCTAAGCCTTTTCCTAGAGTCTGAAAAATCCTGGCCCTGCCATTGAAATTGTTCCCCAAAAGAAAATTCCTCAGGCGGGAAGGCAGAAGGAATGGACTCTTCTGCATCAGAGTCCTCATAAGGAGAAAAAGGGGCCTCTGGAGGGTCTGAATTATCTGATTCATCAGAGGAGCCATCTGAAGAAACTGGCTCAGGGGGCTCTACTCTAGTCCTCTTCTCTGGAGGTGGGTGAGAGGCCCTGTCTGGATGTGGTTGGGATCCCCGGATCAAAGAAATGAGATCCTCTGCTAGACTAAGCATTTGTGAACTAGAACTGGGCCTGTGAGAGGGGGTCTTAGCAGGCACAGTTTTGGTAGTTTTTGCTGCTTTAGCCCTGGCAAAGGCCTTAATCGACATGGATGCAGGAGGCCTAGCAGCTCCACGTGCAGGGGTAGAAATATCCAAAGGGATAGTATCTGATAAATCCTGTGAACCTGCAGGAGCAGGTGGGATTTCGGTAGCAGATTCAGCCAAGCTGGATGAGGCCTCGGTAAGTGGCAAGCTTTCGGCCGAAGGAAGAACCGTGGACTCGGTTTCAGCCGAAACCGAGACACTCGCGGTTGGCTTAACCGCAGTTTCAGCCGAAACCGCGGACCGCGAGTGTCGGTCCTTTTCCTTGCGTTTTTTAGAAATTTGCGTAGTCGGAGTATCCGATGGCATAATGTAAGCAAAAGCGGAGCCGAAAAACTCTTCAGCAAATTCAGACCAACGTCTAAGCGTTCGTCGGTTGAAAGAAGCACAGGCTAGACAAGCTGCTACGTCGTGGTCTGGGCCTAAGCAAGGTAAGCAGTAAGAGTGGAAATCTTTATGAGGTATTTGTTTCCCACAATTTAAACAGTTAGTCACTTTTTCTGACATCGGCTGAGGCAAGAAAGAGTCCCCAACGGGGTACTTAGCTTTTTAGAAGTCTTCGGTACTTGTAGTAGTAATCTCTGGTTCTGACCGACCGGCACTTGCGAACAGCTTCTGCCTTCGGGCGCCACGCGGCAAGAAAGACTGGGGAAAATGGCGTCGGCTGATGCCTTTATACCCGAATAACTGCAGCTATGACGTCGGGTGAAGTGCGACACCAGCCGAGGCCAGACCCAGACTTTGGAATCCGGCCGACCGAAGGGCTGCCTGACGACAGGACAACCCATTTGTAAGGACTGCAGATGCATCCTTGAAGGACATCTAGGGGCTGGCTAGGATGCCCTGCAAGACTGCAAAGGCAAACCCTGCCCTGGATTTGGAGATGAGAGACAGGTAGTAATGTTTGGTAAAAGTGTGAACAGATGTCCAGGTGGCAGCCTCCAGGATGTCCCTGGTGGGTACTCCTCTGAGGAAAGCTGCAGAGGTGGAGGTTGCACTGGTGCAGTGAGTCCTGACCCCCTTGGGGAGAGGCTTTCCATGTTGTTTGTAGCAGAAATGGATACAGTGTGCTATCCATTTGGAAATGGTTTGTTTGGAGATGGCTTTGCCTTCTGCCCCTGTAGCAAAGCTAATCAGCAACTGATCAGACTTTTTGAAGGATTTAGTCCTGTCTAGATAGAATCTGACCTGTCTGTGCACATCTAAAGAGTGCAGGATCCTTTCCCCCTTGTTCTGGGGATTAGGAAAAAAAGGTGGGCAAATTAATGGACTGGTTGGTTGAGAGCCACACTGGGCACTACCTTGGGCATGAAGGATGGGTTAGTTCTGAGGGATACCCTGTCAGCATGGAAGATGATGAAGGGTTCCACAGCCATGAGCGCTTGCAGCTCGGAGACTCTTCCGGCTGAAGTGATGGCCAGAAGAAAGCTGTCTTCCAGGATAGAAATTTTAGCTCTGCAGAAGAAGATGGTTCCAAAGGGGACAGTGAGCTTTTCCAACACAAAGTTAAGGTCCCAAGCTGGGGTTGGTGCTCTTCTGGGTGGCCTCAAGTTGCTAGCCCCTCTTAGGAATGGTCTGATCAAAGGGTGTGAGAAAAGGGGCTGCTCAGTGGGGAAATGAGCAGGGATAGCAGAGGCATGATTTTTTATATAGGAGAAAGACAGGCCACTGTGTAGTAGGTCAGCTAAGTAATCCAAGATGAGAGGGAGGGAGGGCTGTGCCGTATCGGCTCCCTTAGCTGGATCCAGGTGCAGAACCTTTTCCATTTGTCAGCATAAGACTTTCTAGTGCTAGGGCATCTGGACTCACAGATAACATCTAGAACATGTTTACTGAGTTTGGCAGGTTGATCCAGGGTTAGGGAATAAGCCAAGCTGCCAAACTGAGTGTCTGCAATTGGGGATGCATGAATTCCCCTACCCTCTGGATCAGGAGGTTTGGAATCTGAGGAAGATGCCATGGTGGCAGTGGGGACAGGCTGCGCAGCAAGGGGTACCAGTGCCAGCGAGGCCAGTCTGGAGTTAAAAGAATTGCCCTTGGTTTTTCCTCCTTTATTTTGAGCAGTACCCTGGGGATGAGAGGTAGTGGAGGAAAGGCAAAGACCGATAGATTGACCCAGGGGAAGGACAGAGCATCCACTTTCCAAGCCATGCAGTGATGCTCCCTGGTCCCGAACCTGCTGAGCTGATGGCTGGTGTAGGAGGCAAAGAGGTTGACCTTCGAGGTGCCCCATTTCAGAATTATTAGAGTGAAGGTTCTTCTGTTGAGCTGCCACTCGTGCGGGTCCAGAAGATTTCTGCTTATTTGGTCTGCCAGAGAGCTGAAAGAACCTGGTAGGAATTGTGCTAACAGGTGCAGTTGCATGGCAGAGGCTGCTTGCCAAAGGGTCATGGCCAGCCTGCATAGAGGGTAGGAGTGAGTCCCTCCCTGCTTGTTGATATACCACATCACAATGGTGTTGTCTGTTTTGATCAGGAGAGCCCCTGGGAAGAGAAGGGGCGTGAAAGCTATCAAGGCATGCTGGACAGCCATCATCTCTTTTTGGTTGATGTGCAGAGGGATTTGCTGTGGGCTCCATTGGCCCTGTATGTACCTGCCATCCAGGTGTGCACCCCAAGCATAGTCTGATGCATCTGTGGTAAGGGTCTGGGCAGCGGGGGGTGGTGAGAAAGGTAGTCCCTTGTTGTGGGAGCATGCTGTTGCCCACCAAAGGAAAATCTTTTCTGAGTCAAGGAATTATAGGTGTAAGAGTCTCCAGGTCTTGAGAGTGTTGACACCAAAGGCTTTTTAGGTACCACTAAAGTTTCCTCATATGCAGTCTGGCATATGGAATGAGTAGAATGCAAGATGCCATGAACCCCAGAGCTTGCAGGATCTTCCTTGCAGATAACTGGGGTCTGGTGGCTAGTTGAGAGAAGGAGGCCGTCAGGAAAACTTGCTTTGGTTAGTAGGGTCTTTACAAAGGCCAAGTGCTTGAGCAGCTTTTCCTGGCTGTCTGCCTGAATAAGGCAGTCGTCTAAGTATGGGTAAATCTGGATATTCCTTTGTCTGCAAAAGTCAATGGCCGGAGCCAGACATTTTGTGAAAACTCTGGGAGCAGTAGATAAGCCAAAGGGAAGCGCAGAGAACTGAAAGTGTTGAGATCCTGCCCTGAAACGGAGATATTTCCTGCATGATTCCCCGATATGAATGTGGAGGTAGGCCTCTTTTAGATCTAGGGTGGCTAGCCAAGCATCCTTGGAGAGCATGGGCAGCAGCTGCTGGAGGGTGAGCATTTTGAATTTTCGGATCACCAGGAAGGTGTTTAGAATGGATAGATTGAGGATGGGTTGCCAGGTGCCCTCTTTTCTGGGCACCAGAAAAAGTCTGGAGTAGAAATGTTGGCCTATCTGTTCTGCAGGAATGTGCTCTACTGCCCTCAAAGAAAGCAGGGAAAGAATTTGCTTTTGAGCCTCTGCCCACTGGCTTGGAGGTAGATCTGGGAACCCTTTTGGGGTTGGAAGGGTACGGAAAGAAAATTTGTATCCCTGGGACACTATGTTGAGAACCCAATGGTCATTGGTAATGGTGGCCCAGGTGCTTGCGTGAAAGGAAAGTTTTCCTCCTAGATGTAAGTGAAGGTGGGCCGAGGGAGGGGGTGGGGGTGGTGAGTCATTGTGAGTTCTTACCATAAGGGGGTGGCTTAGAACTCCCTGGTTTTGAAGTGGAGGTACTCCACTGCTTAGATCTCGGCATTCCCTGTGGCTGCTGTCTGGGGGGGTCTGGTCCCCTGGGGCCTGGGCTGGACTGGCTTAGTGGGAGCAGGAAAGGACTAGTGCTTGGTGGAACAATGCCTGCTGAACCTGTAAGAAATCCTTAACTGTCTGCATAGACTTTGCTTTTTCTTCCATCTTTTTTAAGACCTCTTCTGCCTTAGTGCCAAATAAATTGTCTTTGTGCAAGGGGGCATCCAACAATTTAGATTTGACATGGTCTGGCAAGGGCTGTTCCTTAAGCCAAGCATGCCTTCTAATGATAGATCTGGTGACTGCTGCCCTGCAAGAAGCTTCTAGGACGTCAAAACCACAGTGCAAGGTGTGTTTAGTTACTTGACTTGCAGAATGCATCAACTCTTGTAACTCTTTAGATTCTGCACAAGCAGAAAAGGAAGACATTTTTTGTTTGAGGAGTTACAGGGCATGTTGCTGAAACTTTAGCATACAGAACTGACAATTTAGTGCCCTGATAGCAAGGGTAGCCGAGGTGTATACTTTTTTATCCCATATGTCTAGTGCTCGGGAATCCCTATCTGAGGGGGTGGGATTCTTAGCAGAGGTTGCTTTAATCCCTTTAGGCCCTTGAGAAATTACCTCAGGGTCAGCAGAAGGATTTTTAAAAAGAAATGTGTGCGAGTCAGAGACTTTATAGTATCTGTCTGGTTTTCTGGGTGAAGGAGGGTGAGTGTGAGGAGTCAAGCTGGATCCCAGGAAAACATCCTCCACAATATCCAGGACTGGGGGGATAACCAAGGGTCTGTGCTGTGGAAGATCTAAGAATTCCCTGAGTCTCTTTTCAGACTGAGGGTAGTCCTGACTCTCACACTGGAAATGCTCCCTTAAAGTATGGAGGGTTTCCCCAAAGGAAAAATCCCCTGGGGGAGAGGCTGAAGTGATGGAATCCTCTGCATCAGAATCCTCATAAGTAGAGAGGGGTTGCATGTCTTCCTATTCGGATGTATCAGAGTCATCTGACTCTTGTTCAGACAAGACTACAGGGGACAGATCTCTTTTCCTTTTGGAAGGGGTAGCTTGGCTCCCCTGATCAGCATGATAAGGTCTGCCACTCTTTTAAGCATTTGAGACTGAGGCAAGGAAGCAGGTGCCTGAGATTGGGTTGTCGGTTTCTTGGGTGTGGTTCGTACCCTGGGCCTAAGAAACTCGGTTGTTTTCGAAAGAACGGTAGTCAGGAAAGAAGACATCGGTTTGTGTCGAGAATCGATAGTGCGAAGGACTTCCTCAAAAGCCGGTGTCTGCTCAGTGGCTCTGGACCCATCCAACGTAGAGACGACCGCAGGATCCTTAGTCGAAGAAGAGTTTTGCGGCATACCGGACTCCAAAAGGGTCTCGGTAGCAGCCTGCGAATCCACAGAAGTGGGCGATCAGGGGCTGTGAAAGCGCCTCACTGAGGACCAGAGAACTGATGACTAGCTTAACGGAAGCATTGACGGTAGGTTTGGACCTGTGCAGTCTGTCCCTCTCTTTAGCTTTACGTTTTTTCGGAAGATCTGCTGTCGGATGGCTTACTGAAGCCATATCGGAGTTCGAGGACTGCAAGCAAAAATATCTAACTACAATAAGGGCCCAATGATGGATAGTTCCGGCATTGAACAAAGCACAGAAGTGACAACGGGGGATGTCGTGGTCTGGACCTAAACAAGTGACGCAGTAAGAATGAAAGTCTCGGTGTGGTATTGCTTTCCACAGGCGAGACAATTAACTTTTTGTGACATTGGTTAGTGAAAGAAAAAAGGATCCCAACGGGGTTCTTAGCTTTAGAAGACTTTAATTTCAGTTCGATAGACGAAACTCAGGTGGCGGCCAACCGGCACTCGTGTGAACTGCTTCTGCTTCTGGGGCAAGAAAGACTGATGTAATGGCATAGGCTACCTTACTTAATACTACTGGCGACCTGACGTCAGTCCTGAAGCGACAGCACCCGATGCAGAAATGCTAAGCCTCTGATAATCGGGCTGACAGAGATCACCCAAATGTGATGACTGCAACAGTGAAACACGAAGAACATCAGAAGCTGCATGTGTGGAGAACCCAATACAAGATACCACGACGAAATAAGACGAGACATGAATTACACATGAACAATCACGGTAATTATAAATAACTTGTTTCTGTGTTGACCCTGCCATAGATTCCCTCTCAGTCCTTGCCTAACAGTGCTGTATGACATGTGGTACTGCTTACTTGACATTTAGAGATTTTCAGGTCCAAAGGAATCCAAATTCAGTGCAATGAATTTAACTGTGAAAGGCAACCAAGTTGCAGCATCTGATGACATGCCATAACAAAATATCAAGCTACTGTCGTGAGTATCAGAAAAAAAAATCAAACTACATACCGGATGAGTGGCAAACTTCATTTAGCTCTTGTTCCTAATATTGTTCCAAACTCTAGCTTTCTTTTTTTTTTTTTTAACTCTCATTTTCAATAGCAGTATTAAGAACATGGCCATTAATTGCTAACAAGGGACTAAAGTCATTACAGGCAATGACGTAGGACAGTCCTGGCATTCTAGGAAACATGGGCTAATTAACTTTGTGAGAGTTCATAACCAATTTGTAACTCATTTAGTATATCTCAGTTGGACATCTGATGTTGTGGATAACATACTTAGCTACGCTTATTTAGCTTTTACGCTTGTATGTATTGTATATATTTTCCGGTTTTCCATGTTTGTTGCTAATTACTATTACAAACTATTCTTGTATTAAAAAAATATTTAAAAACATCAACACCAACACCTTATATAACAAGGTTTGACAAAAGTTTTTACTTTGGATGCCATTAATTATGTTTCAAACTCAAGCAGGAATGTCAGTTGTTTTACACTTGCATCCTTTCAGTCTTAATGAGGTTTCTCTGGAAAATGGTGTAAAAATGGTATAAAGCTTGTACACAAAATACATTAAATAAAGCTAAGGGAGACTAACATTTACATACTGAGGAGGAAAAACAGACTAGTTAATATACAAACTATATCAACAACACTGTTTTAGCTTAACACAGTAAAAATGATCAAGGAATTAAAATTTGAAACAAAGGGAAAGATAAGAGTTAAAGCAGAAAAGCTTTCGTTTAGTGAAAAGAATTGTGTATATACAAAGTTGTCTACAAACGAAAGGAATAGTTGTGTGTTTAGGCGTGTGTGGCACATATATAAGGTAAATGTGACTATCAGATTTATTAGCATCTCAAACATTACATCAAGCTGATCCCACAGCCTTTACCTATCATCTTTACTAGTTTCTAGATTTCAAATGATATCAGTAACTACTGTACAAAAGTTAAACATTGCTTTTTCTCATCACATAAGCTCTACTATAACATTATTTTACTGCAAAATAGAGACTATCATACCTTTGAGTCCAGAAATCTTTTAATGATGTAATTTCCACATTCTTTCCGTCGTTCATCTGTCGTTATTTCATATTCCTCCTATTAGACAAAAAGTTTGGCACAAATAATTTCAGGTTCACAATGTCCTCTATATGTACTGTACTTTACTATTAATAACAAATGCAGCATATGAAAGTATGCAATGGATTGCTGGAAGTAGCTCTAATATGCCCAATGCAGGCTAACCACATGATGCCATAACTAATGCAACAGTGACAAAGTGAACTCCACTCCTGATAACCTATCACTGCCCATAAGAAGCTACTATTTTGCATTCAGAGTACCTTTGATATTAGTAATATATTCTTCTCCCATATTCCAGGCTCAAGGGGAATAAGAGATGCTTTCTATGATAGTAAATGCTAGTCTTTCACAGCAATACTACAAATATCTATAGAAAGGAAAACACAAAGACAGCTGCCCCCCATTTCCCTGCCAGATTCACTTACTACCACCCTGTTTGCATCACTGGAAGCAACTACTACAATGTTATTTCTTCCTGGAAAGGAAGGACCCACATGATGCATTAGCATCAGGCTAGTCTGCAGCAACAAGGTAGAAGAAAGAATACATGCGAGTATTAAGGTTATGGGTTAACATGCTGCTGCCTGCAGTCCAGGGTTTGATTCCCTCAGCCTTTTATCTGTCTACTACGGAAGTCAGACATCCAGACAGTGATCCTAGGGCAAGTCAGAAGGAAGGAAATTTGATCACCATGTTTCTGCAGCGGTAAAAGGGGCATTCTACATTGCTCATCTCATAATTAAGGGCATTGCCTCCAAAAAAAAAGTTATAACCTGGTGTACTCTTCCCTCATCAGGCCAACAACTGAGTACAATGCCCCTTTTGGTATGTACCTTTCCAAGCACCTGCACCAATTGGAGAGACCACAAAGGTTCTTCACAAGGAAAATTCAAGGTCTTCAGCATCTGTCCTATGTGGATCATCTGAAATCACTGTCACTTTATTCTGTTTCATACAGACTACTCACAGGCAATCTCTGGTCCTGCTTTACTGGAAATGCTGGACATCTGCAAGTCAAATGGTATACGAGTTACTCGATCTAAAGACCTTAACCCGGTATGTGATGTTAATAGAACCTGCTGGAGGGACAGATTTGTCTCCCAGAAGTTACCACTCCCACTTCATGTCAAACAGAGCACCTTATTGGCTCACTTCAAACACAATCTGAATGACTGCATGGGTAACCGTAAATTCACCCCAGGGGTTCCACCTGTGTCCCTCTTGGACAGGGGCAATACGTGCTGATTATGGAAATAAGGGTAGAACTTGGCTAGGCTTCTAAGGGCCCTAGGGCCATTAGCCTAGTAACTTTCTATGATCCTATGATAAATAAATAAAATAAAGAAAAGAAAGAATTAGAAAAATTAAACAAAAATGCTACATAGGTAGCTAGACATTATGGAACCATGAAACCAAAGCATATTAGAAAAATAAGAGTCTGCAATATCTTCGTCTCCAGAGAAGCCAAAAACATCATAAAACATCCACTTAACATCTGGATGTAAGCTATTACTGCAATGGCTACCATCAGCAATGTCTTGTTAGACCACCAAATACTGTGAACAGAAAAACAAACAGGTGCAAAGTAAGCCAACCTGCGCTATTTGCATGTGTGATGCAGTTAAAGATCAAGTGCAAAGGCTTTTTTTTTTTACAATTTAATTTTCTTATCATTATGACCTCATCTTGTAAAATGGGAGTTTTTTATTCTAAAACATGCAATTTTACTTTAGTTACTTCAGTTAACCTACATTTATTAAGTTTAATAAACCAGTGTTTCTGTTTACTGTATGGTGAAGAAATGTCCCATTACGTACTGATTCCATGTCATCCAGCCCTGCTTTCTGCTGATACATTAAAGGGAAAAACAGTTTTGTAGTGGGTTGGCTTTTTTCTGCAATCTGCAGCATATCTTATTATAAAGTAACCATAATGCAGCACAACAGCCATATTCAAGTGAAAGATAACAAAAGTCAAACAGTGAAGGTTTTTATTAAGGCCTAAAAAGATGTCCAAAAGAGCTGTCTGGTGGAAAAATACAAACAAGTCTTAATTTCATTTTCAAAATGAGAATTTGATGCTAAATATATTATTAGAGACACCCTGAGCAAAACTAACAGTTGATGATCTTTCACTTCACAGGTTTCATCAACCAAAACTGGCAGGTGCTTTAGGACATCATCTTGATAAGAATGCACTTGTAAAATGTTTCCTAGCTATTTTTTAAATGCATGCTTTACAGCATCTCAGTTTTGTACACCACTTTTTATTTTTTACTTATTTATTTTACCTCAAGTACTTGGTGGTACCATCTAACCTAGTCCTCCCTTCCACCTCCCAATATCTCTAATACAGAGTTAATGCAGCCACCTGTACAGTCAATTCCACACTTGGACTACTTGTCCTCTCACAGCATGCTGTGGCAGAGACACAGGGTGACTTCCACTGATGGAAAAATTTAGGATGAAGTACATTTTTTTTCCTCCCTGGTCCAACCATAGATGCAATGCAATGCAGTCAGGCAGCCTTAACAACATATACATAAGTCAAACGCACTGCCAAGGCCTATACCTCTCAATTTCCCAGATTTCAAAGTTATAGAAGGGGATCATCCAAAATCATAGTAAATTGGTTCATAGTCATAGTACTCAAAATTTGCTTAAGGGGGTGCATGACACCTAAACTTTTCTCTTGGGAGTATGACCTGTAAAATTAAGAACTTTCTTATATTTCAGACTTGGAAAACAAAAGGGTCTAAAGGAGCAGTCGGGATAGCAAGATTTGATCGTCAGTGGGACAGCAACCAAATAACAATAATAATAATAATATATTCACCTGTGTGAACCTTGGCTCTAGTAGATTGTTACTGTTGATGTGACAGCCCTGATCCTATGTATAAAAATGGAAAAAGGGGTTGTGGGTGGGTGGATGGATATATATGTATTATATATGTATATGTATATAGAAATGTGTGTGTATTTGATTTTCTGCTAAATCACCGAGGATCACTGACGGTCTATGTCAGACAGCAGAGTTTCATATTATCGCTGATGTAAAACCTGTTGTCATATTAACTTTTTAACTGAATTAGAATGGCATTAAAAATTGTCCTTCCTGTTGTTTTTGGCTTTTTTTCACATTTCTTAACAAAGAGGTTAAGAGGTATGGTACATACTGCACTCTCTTATAATGATCCAGATGGACCTACGGATCTTTTTTTAGACTGCTCTGCTGGCCAGCTTGTGCTGTAGACAGTCACTCATACACCCCCACTGCCACTTTTTTGCCACTAGCATCTTATTCACTCCCAGTCTATTTCTAGCACAAAGGAAGCAAGCACACTGTACTGAACAAGGAACGTAATGGACGTAAGCTAACGGCAAACCTCAGTTCCACTGCTGAACTGCAGTATCACTTTCTGGCATTTTAAAGTTACCACTAGCTGCCAAGGCACTTCTACTATTGGTCTGTTTTGAACACGATATGCTTGTATCTATAATAAAGGCAATGAAAGAGAGATTTGGGGACATTTAAGGTCAAATCAGAGAAGCAGAGAAAACACTTTAGAAAGTTAAAAGTGAAATGCTCTGTCAAATGTGGAGCAGTTGAGAGGTATGCCAGGTAACAGACAAAGGCAGTCCTGAGCCACGGCCTCAGTTTTCATTAAAGAAATATGCCACCTACAAACAGGGGGGAAGAAACCCATAAAAACATGTTTTTTGCATCTTTGTTTTTTGTATAGTATTAAGGTCTCAGTTTCATTCTGAGTGCTTAGTATTTTGTAAGCTGTCATATCTCAAAATGACCTGATGTGATTTTTACTGTGTATCCTTCTCCCACAATGCACATTCTATTTCTATAAACAACCTAGGCACATGAACTGCGGTTTCTGCTTTCACTTATACTGGCACTGCTTTAAGTTGCTAGCTGCTGGATATGTTAGATGGAGCTCTAACAGGTTTGTTTGGTTTCCCCTCACCTGGTCTTAATAAGATGTCAAGAAAAGCAACTTTGCTCAGTTACATTCGACAAACAATACTTCAGACTTTATATAGCAACTTCTCTCAGCTCCAGTATTCCTTGCTGGATAAAAGCAATATTCACTAGCCAAAAATGAGAATGAGTACTAGTTTTATGTGATTCTACAGTGTAACTGACCTCTGCTCTTCCCGTAACTATTTTTCCAGCAGCTACCTCTTTGGAAAACAGTTACACATTCTCAAGGTATCTTCAGTGCACTTTACAGACTTCAGCAAGCAAACTTTCAGGATGCAAAACTCATGATGGTTAACCATCTAAAGAAACAGTATAGCTTGCCTTGTGCCATCAGACTGAAACAAAATTGTTTCAGAAATAACAAAGGAACTGAAAAGCAAAAAAAAATAAATAAATAAGGAACCTGCATGAATTGTACCAGGAAAAATGGATATAAAGTAATTAGGAGGCTGTGAAGGGTTTCTTAACACTAAACTGCACCTAGATAATGTTATAAGGAAAATTATTTTTCATTAAAACATGTTACTGCTGACAATCACAAAACATAATGCACACACATGCAGTCGAATTGCTGCACCAAGTCTAAACAATGAAAGTTATCTTCTTACCATAACAAAAGATTTGGCAGAACAGGTACCTCCTCAGTACAGGTGTTACGAACACAATGTATAAATACTCCCATGAGGTTAAAACATTGTGGAAAAATACGGAGTTATGAATATAATATAATGGTTTAGATTACACTCAGTAACAACTCTGGGCATGATGGAGGGGTCTGTGCTTAGAGTGACTCTGTCTCTGTGAAATACTAGTTGATTTGACTGACAAAACCTGTAGTTCAGAAACTCTCCAGGCAGAACTGACAGCAACAA